>NW_027102684.1:0-233638 GCF_036373705.1 Amia ocellicauda
ACTTACCCCTATAGGGCCATGATGGAGTGTATCCTTAATTATAGTGAGGAGACCCTAAGCAAACAGTTCAGCCCCGGCCTTTTCTTCAAAGACACCCCGGAAGCTATGGACGACCAGGATCCAGAGGGACTCAATAAGGGTTTGCAAAAAAGAACGGCCTTTTCAACAGATGGGAGGACCTTTGAGCTAATGGGACATATCCATGCAGACATATTTTTCCAAGAAAAACTCATGCTCAACGGGGTAGACATTAAAATTAAAATGATCCGTAGTAAAAGTGCTTTTTGTCTGATGACCCCTGATACTGAAAAATATAAACTGACCATATTATCGGCCTCGCTGTTTGTGAAAAAAGTATCCGTCTCCCCGGCGGTTAAACTAGGACATGCACAGGCTTTAATGACGGCAAACGCCAAGTACCCGATCGAAAGAGTCTATATGAAAGTCCACAGTATCCCCGCAGGGACACGGGTGATGAACCAGGAAAATCTGTTTCTAGGACAGCTCCCAAAACAGGTTATTATAGGTCTCGTGGATAATGATGCATTTACCGGGGTTTACAACAAGAACCCCTTTAACTTTAAACATTATAACGCGGAATTTATAGCACTGTACGTCGATGGTGTACAGGTTCCATCCAGACCTTTTCAACCTGACTTTGAAAACGGCAACGCGGTTCGTGAATATTACAGTCTAGTACTGGCTACGGGTCGCCATCTCAAGGATCAACCTCTGCTGATCGATCGCCGGGAATACTGCAGCGGTTACACCCTGTACGGTTTCAACCTGACCCCTGACGAAGAGTGTGGACAACATTTTTCACTGATGAAGACGGGCAATATGCGTTTGGAGATGCGTTTCAAGCAGCCTCTACCACGCACTGTAAATATGGTCGTGTATGCTGTGTTTGACAACATTATTGAGGTGAATCAGAGGAGAAACGTTCTGTATGATTATTATTAAAATGAACACCAGAGAGCTCAACCACATCATGAATGCCCTGGCCGGCTCACGGAAAGTGTTTCAAGGAGTCTACGCCTGCGACCAGCTGCCTAAATTTAAGATCAAGAATTTACCTGCAATGTACATAATCAACACACACCCTAAAAATATGCCCGGAGAACATTGGCTGGCTATTTATCTAAGGGAGGACCGCTGTGGGGAATTTTTTGATTCCTATGGAAACCCCCCGGATTTCAGACCTTTCCCTCGGAAGATCAATAACTTTCTGCTCAACAACTGTCAAGAAACCATTTACAGCGGTCGTCAAGTACAAAGTCTTCAGACCTTCACTTGTGGTCAACACTGTGTGTTTTTCTTATATCATAGATCTAAAGGAAGGTCATACCCCGATATTATGTCCTTGTACAGTGAGGATTTAGGCCAAAATGATAAAAAAGTGGCAGAGTTTGTCAGGACACTGTGGACCCCTCCTTATAACACAATTACTTACGACCCTAGCCAGCCATGTATACAGATGGGGTGTTCTTGTGAGGATTTTAAAAGATGTCATGCGTGTTAAAGTGAAAAATAATGAAAACAGCCTTTGAATCATTAGTTTTGTTTTTATTCAACACAATTCTTATACAAAGCAGGGTTATGTTATAAATAAATGTACAACATTTGAAAATAAAAATAAAAAATAAAAAAATTGTTTGTCGGTTCCTTATTTACAGGGGAGACAAATAAAAACATGAGATTAATAAGATTCCCAACGATGGATAGATCCTGAGGATGTTTGCTCAGCACGGTCAGAGTAATGAGATATCGGCGTCAGATCAGTCGCCACCTCTTTACACAGACGGATTTTTTGTCGCGTTTCCTGGTTAGGGACTGTTGATTGGGGCATGTTCAGACAGGCCATCGCCTGTAGGAAAGCATTCCAGCCTACAGGTCGGCGACTATCGGGGACCTTATTAGTGCTAGTGACACTCTTCAACAAATCAAACATGTGTGAACCTTTGATCAGTTGTCCTTTAAAAACAAATTCACCCTGTTCATTCCAAGTCGTTACCCGCGGTTTCTGAACCATTTTGTGCAGAATATATTCTGCATGTCTTTTGCTTCTGGCCGGCATGTTTCTCAAAACATCCGTTACAACATCTCCCTCTGAACTCTCAACAGGTTCGGGCACCGCAACATCTTTATCAACCGTACCCCCCGCATCAGCCCCAGAACCATTTTCTTGAGAGGCCATGGTTAAAGTTAAAATGTTTTGATCTTTTTCACCCTGTCTAACCAGACGGAGGTAGCGCTGTAACGTGTTGCTATACATCTGGGCTTTGGAATACTGATTTAAATCGTCCCTGGCCAGTATAGCTTTCATTTCAGAGTCCAGGTTGTTTTCGGCCGTTTGTCTAATGGGCTCTGGCCCGACAACATTTTTTCTCAGTTTCTCAAGCTGCTCCTGAGGGATCAAAAACATTTTCTGAGCATATTCCATTATTAACTCACTCTGGAAGCTAGAAGACTGGTTAGGAAAGGCACGGCTATGCTCAACAGCGGTCCTATAAAACCTCCGGTTTGATTAATCTTCTTTCTTTTTCTTTTAATAGAATACTTCTTATTAGCGATGATCTTGATAACCGCTTTTTGTTTTTTGAGTTTAGAATGTTGAGAAGGGGTTAGGGGTATATTACCGCGTAAGATGTTAAAAGCTATTTCACACAGGGTCTCGATCAAATCCGAGGGGGCCCCTGCCAGCACAGCTTTCCTATGGCGCGGGCTCCCCTCAAATAACATTTGTAAAAGCGGCAGATTTCTTTTAATCCGAACAGACATTCTTATTTATTTCCTTTTCTTTAGCGCATACACTGCCGGCCAATCGGGCGGGCACAAACCTGTTCTGAGGCGAAAGTCTTCTGGGGTTTGTGCTTTTAAGTCCACAATCAAGTACCCGTAGGGTTTTTTGGTGGCATCCTCAAATGCCTCCAAAAAGAACTTGGTCTGGTTAGGGTACATTTGACGAGCCAAGACGGTGACCTGTAGTTTATCTCTGGGGTTTTTAAAAAGAATTATATAATTGGCATTTAAATTAATAGTGCGGCTTTTTTTACCTTGAAAAAATAGATTTTGAACTAAATAAATAATACTTAAATTCCTATGATGAGTGTACTTTGTGAAAGCTTTTTCCACTTCACTGTTGTCACCGGCCTGCTCCATCAGGTCATCAAGGATCACTAGATTAGTTTGTCCGGGCGGGAACAGGTCATCGTCACACAACGAGGCGGGGAGACCTTGCACAAATTTCAGATTATTTTTTTTTGATGCCAAATCATCGTAGAGAGGCTGCCAGCAAGAGTAACACCACACTATGTTGTCAAGAGCTTGGGACACGGTTGCGTCCACATCTTCTATGATGTTCTTTATAAGATAGCTCTTACCCGAATTGGAGGGACCGGCTATAATACAGGAGAAAGGGTGTTGAAGGCGGTTATCAAAACCACTGCTAATATCCATAAGGCAGAGTGGTATAATCAGTCTTCAACACTCTTTTATTGTACACCACCCTGAACCGTTTGTTTAGTGATCTATTTTCCAATGTGTACCCCTTTTTATTGCGATAGATCTGATTTCCGGCTGTAATAATCTCGCGAGGAGGCGCGTCTTTCTCGGTTACAAAACTTTGTACCAGGGTCGTCAGAGACTTGATGTTAATGAGCTTGTTGTTACAATGGTTCAGAGTGAAACCCTTAACTTTCATACAGGTCTTACCCGCAGCCGTTCTGTATGCGTAAGTCTTAGGACCCCCTGAAACAAACTCCACTATGTGGTCCTGAGGATCTAGCTCGCTCGTTAACTCCCCAAGGTAGTCCCCGAGGGGAGGGACCCAATCCCCTGGCCTGGTGACAAAGATTACAGAGTCAGTATCATGATAGAGCGTGCGTTCCTGCAGCTGATCCATTAAGTTGTACAGTTCAAGCCGGGCGTAAGCCGTGGTAAAAACCGCTATGAAAACATTAACGTTTCCCTGTTTGGTGGGGAAATCTTTAGGGGCCCTCCACTGGACCTGTGCCACGTGGTCATTTAAGAATTGAAAGTGTGATACTGCATGTTGTTTGGAAAACATAAATTCTATAAACTGTTCAGGGGTTTTAATCAAGGTTGTGTTTAGACGGTTATTTCTTTCCCCAAACTTACCCCACAAACTGTTTAAAATCAGTTTGGACATTTGTCTCTTGGCGGGGTTTACAGTTATGTTCCCCGGCTCTAGACGGATCCCTTCCTTTTCAAAATATTGCTGAACGTACCGCTCTTTGGCCGCGGAGTCAACACACCATGAGGGATAGCCCGATGCCTCCTGTTTCCCTTTCAGATGGGTCATAATGTACTCAGCAAAAAGAGTATCAGATTTTTCAGAAAAATGCCAAACCTCATACACCTTACCGACTCTGTAACCTTTCTCCACCGCCTTGTCAAGCTCAATGCTACACCAGACACCCGTCAGCGCTCTCTCGTCATCACTGTGCAGACACGAGGTATTTTGATTTTCAGTTTCCACACACGTTCTACACAGAGGGAACATCAATTTTCCCGAACACCTGTAAGGCAACACGGGTAAGAACAGCTCGCGAGGAGGGTACATGGTGACTTTGATCAAACCAAAGTACTGTCCGATTTCGAGAAAGTCACGATAAACAATGGTTGGATGCCCCACCGGGTACATTTTGGTCTTGTTGACATAAGGGTACAGACTGGTGAAATCATAGTAATCTACTCTCTCACCATCCTTTACCTCATAATGTAAACAGAGGGCGTTGGTACGACCCCCAAATAACGCATCCCTGGGCTCTAGACGTTCAGGAAAGTCCAAGGTTTCCATAAACCGTTGTACCCCCACATCCTGTTGCTTCAGGGTCGTCCACGCGTGTTCCCAAATCACCAGCACATTCAAACCATAGGTGTTTTTTAAAGTTTCAATTCGTTCCTGGAAATCATAGTACATGTCACCGCAGAGTTTTTGTGTTACGGGGTTAAAGGTGTTTGGGTCGAAGCACTGAGGACAGCCATGGTAAATACAACCAGCAAACTCATAAGCGGTACGCCGCCCGGACACGTCGCTAAAACCGTCTAAGTAGTAAGGACCCATTTTGACTTCCCCTTGATTTAAAGCATGTCTGATGAAGATGTTATCCCGGGCACTCAGATATTCCAGCCACTGTATGGAGACAGTCGAAAAGTTCTTTTGTCTAGCACGATAGTTGTCAGAAGTGGTGACCGCTATAGTGTTTTTCTGCAAGAAATTGGATCGATACATTTTCATGCAGAGAGACGCTATGGTCACACTTTGCAAAGGGTCGAGGCCCGATGTGTTGATAACCTCGGCGCGGAAACGCAAACAGGCTTCTTTAAGGATCACCACATCATTTTTACAATAAGCGGCCATCTCTTCGCGGAAATCAAAAACACCTCCCTTAACCGTATTGTACCATTTAAAGAATTCCTCCCTCTCATGAGACATCATAGTATCAACCCCATAATAAGAGGCGGGCGGGTAGGACCCTCGATAATTTTGAGTGTCCTTAGTATTAAAAAAATGGCAGAACCAGCCTTTCTTCTGAGCCTCAAAACCCAGAGCTTTAGGCAAAGCGCTCAATTTCATGGGGAGGAAATTTAACGAGTCTATGTAACGTTGGTTGAAAGCTTCGTCGGTGAAACACATGATCTTGCTACCCTGAGCTATTATTTTTGGGGTCACCCCATTTTCCACCAGATACTTCATCAAAATGTAAGAATCATAACCCTTAGCATTGTGGGCAATAAATGTGTAATTGATGTATTTTGGACCGCGATACCGCGTAAAGAAAGCCCTGACACAACTCTCACCGCTAGCTGACCACTCACAATCCAACATGTCAATACAGTGTATATAATTAGCAACATGGACCCCGTTTTCTTGCCGGCATTCAAAATCAAAAAAGACATACCGGTTGTGCGGCGGCTCCTTTTTAACCGGCTGAATAAAGCACTGGTGTTCAGACCCCGGGGTTAAATCAGCATTACAGATCCTACATCTCGGCTCCAGACATTTGTGTGGTTTAGCCTCATAAAAACGGTACTGGAGGCAACATTGCGGGCAATATTTAGTTTGATCACAATAACTCCGTTTTTTAACCCCCTCAGCAGCGGCCCTCTGTACCTTATGTTCGGAAAAACAGAACGCGGAGAGACAAATCCTTAAGCAATCTTTACATCGGATGGTAGGGGCCAAACCCTTACGACATTGCGGATTGAAACAAACGTTACAGTAACCGTCACAGCGGTGCTTAAGCTTATCATTGAAGGCCTTATAACACCAATGACAAACATACGAACAACCCAAAAAAGCCGTCAAACTCTTTATTCCAAAGTAATGACTATCACTTAGGAAGAGAAACAGTGTCTGTGTATGGGTTTCAGGATGTGTCTGAAATTTCACAAATACTTCCTTTACCTCACAACGGTACCACACAACAATTTTTAAAGACAACAACTCCTCAAACCTGGTAATGTCTGAAAAGGCAACCATCTGTTGAGAGTTTAAGCCGGCCCTCTGATGAAGCATTAAAGCCTCTTGCATAGCTTGGGGTTCAGGCATGTCGGGGGTAAGTAGTTTTATTAAACTGTAAGCAAAACAGAGCTTATTGTCCCCATTGGAACTCACCACTAATTGCCTGAGCTTGTTCCTAATTATGTCGTTCTTCAAGCATTTCGACAGTCTTCTAAGTGCCCCACCCTCAGGGTTACGAACCACATTCATTACCAGAGACAGACTTTCATCCGCTAAGATGGATGCGTTACTTTGCAATAACGCTTCGATTTTAGCCAGAAATTCATCAACATCTAAATTATCTCCACTCATCATTACAGATAGGTTGCTAAACAAATCATCCCCTCTGAGTTCTAACTGTACAACATCTCGAGGTCTGACCCTTTCAGCAACCTGTTCAAGCATGTTTTGCAAGGCCTCGTGTATGTTGACAAATATTTCTGCATAATTGTCACAATTTAAAAGTTCTGCAAAATTAAAACGCTGAATCATTTCAAAATTGTTATAGGCCGGTCTATCTATAATCACGGGATCACTGTTACTCTTGGCCACATCATCATTTTGAACAAAGCCTTCAACCCCTACATTCTCACAGAGCATGTCCTCCACAACCTTATCAGTCTCAGAACCCTCCACATTCCGAACACCCCCACTGCTGACATCTACAAAACCCCCTTTTTGAGGAGGCTCATTTAAAGCCCGTAAAAGTCCTTCAAAGATATCCAACCGGTTAATGTCAAGACCCTCCTCTATAGTGACGGCTGCTTCTGCCGCCGTACTGTGTTCTAATTGTCTCAAATCATTTATAACAGGGGCAGAATTTGGTCGGGGTAGCGTCTCCAAAGCCTCCACCATTTCAAACAAATCGGGGTGAACTAGGGGTTGAACCTCTATAAGCTCTACCGTTGGGAGGTGGTTATTTAGATCATTGACCATCTGTAACAGGTCGGGGTTCACCGGTAAGTCTGTTAATTCACATTCTATCGGGGGTGATTGGGGGTTATTTAAATCATTTATCATTTGTAATAGTTCCTGGTTCATTGGGACATCAGAGGAGTTCACAACAGGGCCGGGGATGTTC
The DNA here is from genome assembly GCF_036373705.1 of Amia ocellicauda. NCBI lineage: Eukaryota > Metazoa > Chordata > Actinopteri > Amiiformes > Amiidae > Amia > Amia ocellicauda. The sequence continues at coordinate 7,611 of NW_027102684.1, forward strand.
TCTCGGGAAGGTCTTTTTGGGGCCCTAACTTGATCATAATCCTTTAGTTTGTGAGTTCTTTTACCAAGTCCGGACATTTTTTTATTTATTTCTTATTTTTCCAACAAATCACAATAGTAAGGCGTTCTGTATCTATTAAAACATTAAATACGGTACAATTCGTTAGTAAGGGTATTAATAAGGGTGTTTTGGCTCTCTATCACAAGGTTTTGTCCCACTAACACAAGTCTTTGATTTAGTAACAAAGTACGTAGCAACTCATGCCGACCTTCAGGAAGTAGCTCCGGGGAATGGTGTCCTGGCACAGCTTCAAAGGATGGTCGCTCCGGTAAATCTCGGTCGAAGGAGGCAGGGTGCGAGCGTATACTCACGGACGGAGACCAAGAAGGCCTTTGCGGTGACACCCTGGCCAATCGCGGTGTACTGTTCAGCGTTTCTGTAGCCAAGAAACGGGGATGGGGGGACGATGTTGAAACCAGTCCGACGTTGGGTGGTGTGTCAACCCTGACTGACGGCGACCCCTGAGGTTGTTGGTTGCCTGTATTTGTTCCGACCGACAATGCGTCGGGCTGAATCTGGGTTGTTGAATTACCCCCAGAAGGCTGTGGCCTGAGTAGATGTTGGGGGGTCTCCAAGACCACCGTGGGGGATCCTCTCGGTGATCTCTCCGGGGAAGATGTTTGATCCCACTTAGACGGGGTGATTGTCCTCAATAGCTCATCCACAGAATGACTATCCCAAGAGTCTTGGGTAGAATAAAAATATACATTACATTTACATCTTTAAACGGCGACAGAAATCAAACTTAAAACAACATATCCAGGACCTTCAAAACCTTTAGCTTTTTTTAGACCTTTGAAAATAGTCTTAGACATTCACTACAACGCCTTATTATTTACAGACAATATATTTATTAGGACTTGATAATAAATGTAAAACAGAGAAGCCTCTGTAAATAAACGGTTTCTTAAATGTTTCTTTAAAAACTGTAATATTGTTAATAAAACTTTTTATACACACACACCCACACCACATTTCATTTTTAAACGAACCTTCCAAGTGTAAACGCTTCCTGATCCCGGGACTTCCTGTTTCACAAACGTTTTCACGATCTGTTTAAATATTAAATACAATGAACACCTTCAAGCCTTTTCCTACAGCCACTTTAAAACAGAAGTATAATTGCGGAAGATAAGCCAAACAACTTACTAAAACCTTTCGGCCAGCTTTACTTCCTAACCAGACGGTAGGACAATCGGTCATTTCTAAACACATGCCCCAGAAACAAGCCTAGACCTGTCCGGACTTCTAAAGATCTTTCCCAGAACCCCCCGCCCTACAGGAAATGGGCACCCGTCGCTTAAATATCAGCCCTCAACGGGCAAACAAACCCCCTTTTAAAAACATTAAAGTTTGAAAGATCTTACTTACCTCCAAAGAATAATCGTTTCTTATGTTTTTCAGCTGGTTTAGCTTTTTGCACTTCTGTGGAGGTAAGAGACATGTTTAACCTTTAACCACTCCCGCTTTATAAAAAGCTTTAACCTCTGACAAACGGCAGATATATACTCACCGCTATCAGATACCGGGGCTGACGGCCTTTCAGATTCTTGAAAGGTTACGGTTCTCGAATGTAAAACGAAACAAGACCTCGATGTGGAAGGCCTTTCGTTGTCTCGAACCACGTTTCTTAATACTGTTAGAAAGGATAATTTTTTAAAATTAACAAAACGGGCCTCAAACATCTTACAGAAACGTTATACAAACAAACAGGGGTTTAGTTCTTACCCGGACGGCAGACCGCCTGTCTAGGGACAACCACTTCTCTTGTTTGCTCCTCGGAGACATTAATCACAGGCCTTTCGATAGTTTCTGTGTAATTAAAGAGACTGGCTTTAATATATATTAAAACGTTTTCATAACTCTAATGAGCCGCTTCAAAACCACACACACACAACCATACATAAGAACCCTTGAGCGCAAACACAAAAATCTTACCGTCGTTGTTCCAGATGATCTCCTCAGCGTTGGGAATTAACTCCTGTTGACTGGCTGAAAAATAATTTTACAGAACTTAAAACAGATGGTATAACCTTATTTACAATACATGACCACAACACGCTCTGAGTCAATGAAAATAATTTAAAGACTTACCTAAAAACTCGTTTAAATCGAAGTCGTTGATGTTGTTTCCGGACATTGTTGATCTTTAGGCTTAAATCGAAAGGTCAGTACGAGTCTGTCGAGCTGAAGACCAGACCTTCATACTTATACTGACGGCCAGCTGCCGGATCTGCTTGTAAGGCATTGTTCTGGGCTGTCCTTTGTGCCATCCTGTTACCAATTAACATATCAAAAACAACCAATAAAATGACCCTGCATCAAATTTCAAATAGACACCAAGATGGCGACGATCTCTCTCCTCTCTACTCTAAACTTTTATTAGAACCTTTTGGTCTCTCAAAAAACATTTTTAAGCATCAAGACCTATAGTCAATAAACACTAAGAATATTTCAGACCTTTATACGCGCTAAAAAACAACCTGAGCCAAGAAAATAACTATAAAGATCTAAAATAAGTAGCGCTTTTACAGCGTTTTTTTTTTTTTTTTTTTTTTTTTTTTTTTAATAGCGATGCTTTGTTTGGTATTAAACAAGTCACAAACTACTCAGAACAGCGTTTATCCCCAGCAAAAGAGATATTTGGGTTTATTTTACAAAGCTTATAAATTATATAGTTTAAAAGTATTCTGAATGTTTTGATAACACACGCCATACCGACGTTTGTCTGAGCCCACCCCCAACCCCCCCCCCCCCATGGTGTGAGTGATTTAGCCTTGAGTGTTGTGATCTATTTAGCATTGAGTGATCAGTTGTTTTTATTTTTTAAATGATTCCTTATCATCAGGGATTGAGACTGCTAAAATACCTTAAAAACATATCCTTATCTTAAGTCTAACTCTTATGAGCTTTAAGAACCTAGAATGTATTTAAGTAAAACGAATGAACACATTATGTGTGAGATAAAATATAACCACAGCTTTTTTTTTTTTTTTTTTTTTTTTTAATAGCGCTGCTTTGTTTGGTATTAAACAAGTCACAAACTCCTCAGAACAGCGTTTATCCCCGCAAAAGAGATATTTGGGTTTTATTTTACAAAGCTTATAAATTATATAGTTTAAAAGTATTCTGAATGTTTTGATAACACACGACATACCGACGTTTGTCTGAGCCCAACCCCGCCCCCCCGGGTGTTAGTGATTTAGCCTTGAGTGTTGTGATCTATTTAGCATTGAGTGATCAGTTGTTTTTATTTTTTAAATGATTCCTTACCTTTAGGGATTGAGACTGCTAAAATACCTTAAAAACATATCCTTATCTTAAGTCTAACTCTTATGAGCTTTAAGACCCTAGAATGTATTTAAGTAAAACGAATGAACACAATATGTGTGAGATAAAATATAACCACAGCTTTTTTTTTTTATTTTTTTTTTTTACAAAAACAATTAACCTATACACACCAACACCCCCACACACCCACCCACCCTCTTTTTTTAATTTTATTTTTAATTAAATTTGAGGGGAGAGACAGAGCCATATACCTTGGGGTTAACATAAGTACCCTATGCAAAACAGGCATTGTTAGGACCTGGGACCATTACAGACAACAGAACTTGTTGATCTTATAAAATGCTTGGGCGAGAGAGACAGAGAGAGAGAGAGAGACAGACAGAGACAGAGGCAGTGTGAATATGATAAACGCACTATTCAAAATGTTATTGTTAAGACCTGTGACCATTACAGACAACAGAACTTGTTGATCTTATAAAATGCTTGGGCGAGAGAGACAGAGAGAGAGAGAGACAGACAGAGACAGAGACAGACAGAGACAGAGACAGTGTGAATATGATAAACGCACTATTCAAAATGGCATTGTTAAGACCTGGGACCATTACAGACAACAGAACTTGTTGATCTTATAAAATGCTTGGGCGAGAGAGAGACAGAGAGAGAGAGAGAGACAGACAGAGACAGAGACAGTGTGAATATGATAAACGCACTATTCAAAATGGTATTGTTAATTCAAAACAGGCCTTGTTAAGACCTGGGACCATTACATGCATATTTAAAAAAGACCCCCAACCACTACAGGAAGAGCCGACCCATTCACACTCTACAGTTGACCAACAAGAACAACAAGAACAACCGGTTATGGGCGGCCTTGTTGTTCAGGGTTTTATGGGTGTACACTTTCTGACGGATATGACGTAGGAATAATTAAGGAAATAAATCTACCTAAAATCACGCCCCCCAATTATGACGTAGGAATATTAATAAGCTTAGGGCATACGTCATAACAAAATAGGCCGCGCCCAAAAAACCCTACTATCTACTTGTAATGCAGTTGAGCACATCTAACTTTACAGAATGAAGATATTGCAAAACCATCCAAATCAAGCTTCTTTCTGCTTGATATGCTTCCACACTGTACTTAAGGGCATTCTCTGTATAAGGTGAAGAGTTTACATGTGTATTTGAAAGTTTACATTACATTTCATCAAACTCTTGAAACCAAGTCAGTTCTGACCTGAAACAACATGAAATGTTGTAAAATTGCATTTGTAAGCATATGTAATGCAGTTGAGAACATCTAACTTTACAGAATGAAGATATTGCAAAACCATCCAAATCAAGCTTCTCTCAGCTTGATATGCTTCCACACTGTACTTAAGGGTATTCTCTATCATTGGTGAAGAGTTAACATGTGTATTTGCAAGTTAACATTACATTTCATCAAACTCTTGAAACCAAGTCAGTTCTGACCTGAAACAACATGAAATGTTGTAAAATTGCATTTGTAAGCATATGTAATGCAGTTGAGCACATCTAACTTTACAGAATGAAGATATTGCAAAACCATCCAAATCAAGCTTCTTTCTGCTTGATATGCTTCCACACTGTACTTAAGGGTATTCTCTATCATTGGTGAAGAGTTAACATGTGTATTTGCAAGTTTACATTACATTTCATCAAACTCTTGAAACCAAGTCAGTTCTGACCTGAAACAACATGAAATGTTGTAAAATTGCATTTGTAAGCATATGTAATGCAGTTGAGCACATCTAACTTTACAGAATGAAGATATTGCAAAACCATCCAAATCAAGCTTCTCTCAGCTTGATAAGCTTCCACACTGTACTTAAGGGTATTCTCTATCATTGGTGAAGAGTTTACATGTGTATTTGCAAGTTTACATTACATTTCATCAAACTCTTGAAACCAAGTCAGTTCTGACCTGAAACAACATGAAATGTTGTAAAATTGCATTTGTAAGCATATGTAATGCAGTTGAGCACATCTAACTTTACAGAATGAAGATATTGCAAAACCATCCAAATCAAGCTTCTTTCTGCTTGATATGCTTCCACACTGTACTTAAGGGCATTCTCTGTATAAGGTGAAGAGTTTACATGTGTATTTGCAAGTTTACATTACATTTCATCAAACTCTTGAAACCAAGTCAGTTCTGACCTGAAACAACATGAAATGTTGTAAAATTGCATTTGTAAGCATATGTAATGCAGTTGAGCACATCTAACTTTACAGAATGAAGATATTGCAAAACCATCCAAATCAAGCTTCTCTCAGCTTGATATGCTTCCACACTGTACTTAAGGGTATTCTCTATCATTGGTGAAGAGTTAACATGTGTATTTGCAAGTTTACATTACATTTCATCAAACTCTTGAAACCAAGTCAGTTCTGACCTGAAACAACATGAAATGTTGTAAAATTGCATTTGAAAGCATATGTAATGCAGTTGAGCACATCTAACTTTACAGAATGAAGATATTGCAAAACCATCCAAATCAAGCTTCCTTCTGCTTGATATGCTTCCACACTGTACTTAAGGGCATTCTCTGTATAAGGTGAAGAGTTTACATGTGTATTTGCAAGTTTACATTACATTTCATCAAACTCTTGAAACCAAGTCAGTTCTGACCTGAAACAACATGAAATGTTGTAAAATTGCATTTGTAAGCATATGTAATGCAGTTGAGCACATCTAACTTTACAGAATGAAGATATTGCAAAACCATCCAAATCAAGCTTCTCTCAGCTTGATATGCTTCCACACTGTACTTAAGGGTATTCTCTATCATTGGTGAAGAGTTTACATGTGTATTTGCAAGTTTACATTACATTTCATCAAACTCTTGAAACCAAGTCAGTTCTGACCTGAAACAACATGAAATGTTGTAAAATTGCATTTGTAAGCATATGTAATGCAGTTGAGCACATCTAACTTTACAGAATGAAGATATTGCAAAACCATCCAAATCAAGCTTCTCTCAGCTTGATATGCTTCCACACTGTACTTAAGTGTATTCTCTATCATTGGTGAAGAGTTTACATGTGTATTTGCAAGTTTACATTACATTTCATCAAACTCTTGAAACCAAGTCAGTTCTGACCTGAAAAAACATGAAATGTTGTAAAATTGCATTTGTAAGCATATGTAATGCAGTTGAGCACATCTAACTTTACAGAATGAAGATATTGCAAAACCATCCAAATCAAGCTTCTCTCAGCTTGATATGCTTCCACACTGTACTTATGGGTATTCTCTATCATTGCTGAAGAGTTAACATGTGTATTTGCAAGTTCACATTACATTTCATTAAACTCTTGAAACCAAGTCAGTTCTGACCTGAAACAACATGAAATGTTGTAAAATTGCATTTGTAAGCATATGTAATGCAGTTGAGCACATCTAACTTTACAGAATGAAGATATTGCAAAACCATCCAAATCAAGCTTCTCTCAGCTTGATATGCTTCCACACTGTACTTAAGGTATTCTCTATCATTGGTGAAGAGTTTACATGTGTATTTGCAAGTTTACATTACATTTCATCAAACTCTTGAAACCAAGTCAGTTCTGACCTGAAACAACATGAAATGTTGTAAAATTGCATTTGAAAGCATATGTAATGCAGTTGAGCACATCTAACTTTACAGAATGAAGATATTGCAAAACCATCCAAATCAAGCTTCTTTCTGCTTGATATGCTTCCACACTGTACTTAAGGGCATTCTCTGTATAAGGTGAAGAGTTTACATGTGTATTTGAAAGTTTACATTACATTTCATCAAACTCTTGAAACCAAGTCAGTTCTGACCTGAAACAACATGAAATGTTGTAAAATTGCATTTGTAAGCATATGTAATGCAGTTGAGAACATCTAACTTTACAGAATGAAGATATTGCAAAACCATCCAAATCAAGCTTCTCTCAGCTTGATATGCTTCCACACTGTACTTAAGGGTATTCTCTATCATTGGTGAAGAGTTAACATGTGTATTTGCAAGTTAACATTACATTTCATCAAACTCTTGAAACCAAGTCAGTTCTGACCTGAAACAACATGAAATGTTGTAAAATTGCATTTGTAAGCATATGTAATGCAGTTGAGCACATCTAACTTTACAGAATGAAGATATTGCAAAACCATCCAAATCAAGCTTCTTTCTGCTTGATATGCTTCCACACTGTACTTAAGGGTATTCTCTATCATTGGTGAAGAGTTAACATGTGTATTTGCAAGTTTACATTACATTTCATCAAACTCTTGAAACCAAGTCAGTTCTGACCTGAAACAACATGAAATGTTGTAAAATTGCATTTGTAAGCATATGTAATGCAGTTGAGCACATCTAACTTTACAGAATGAAGATATTGCAAAACCATCCAAATCAAGCTTCTCTCAGCTTGATATGCTTCCACACTGTACTTAAGGGTATTCTCTATCATTGGTGAAGAGTTTACATGTGTATTTGCAAGTTTACATTACATTTCATCAAACTCTTGAAACCAAGTCAGTTCTGACCTGAAACAACATGAAATGTTGTAAAATTGCATTTGTAAGCATATGTAATGCAGTTGAGCACATCTAACTTTACAGAATGAAGATATTGCAAAACCATCCAAATCAAGCTTCTCTCAGCTTGATATGCTTCCACACTGTACTTAAGGGTATTCTCTATCATTGGTGAAGAGTTAACATGTGTATTTGCAAGTTTACATTACATTTCATCAAACTCTTGAAACCAAGTCAGTTCTGACCTGAAACAACATGAAATGTTGTAAAATTGCATTTGAAAGCATATGTAATGCAGTTGAGCACATCTAACTTTACAGAATGAAGATATTGCAAAACCATCCAAATCAAGCTTCCTTCTGCTTGATATGCTTCCACACTGTACTTAAGGGCATTCTCTGTATAAGGTGAAGAGTTTACATGTGTATTTGCAAGTTTACATTACATTTCATCAAACTCTTGAAACCAAGTCAGTTCTGACCTGAAACAACATGAAATGTTGTAAAATTGCATTTGTAAGCATATGTAATGCAGTTGAGCACATCTAACTTTACAGAATGAAGATATTGCAAAACCATCCAAATCAAGCTTCTCTCAGCTTGATATGCTTCCACACTGTACTTAAGGGTATTCTCTATCATTGGTGAAGAGTTTACATGTGTATTTGCAAGTTTACATTACATTTCATCAAACTCTTGAAACCAAGTCAGTTCTGACCTGAAACAACATGAAATGTTGTAAAATTGCATTTGTAAGCATATGTAATGCAGTTGAGCACATCTAACTTTACAGAATGAAGATATTGCAAAACCATCCAAATCAAGCTTCTCTCAGCTTGATATGCTTCCACACTGTACTTAAGTGTATTCTCTATCATTGGTGAAGAGTTTACATGTGTATTTGCAAGTTTACATTACATTTCATCAAACTCTTGAAACCAAGTCAGTTCTGACCTGAAAAAACATGAAATGTTGTAAAATTGCATTTGTAAGCATATGTAATGCAGTTGAGCACATCTAACTTTACAGAATGAAGATATTGCAAAACCATCCAAATCAAGCTTCTCTCAGCTTGATATGCTTCCACACTGTACTTATGGGTATTCTCTATCATTGCTGAAGAGTTAACATGTGTATTTGCAAGTTCACATTACATTTCATTAAACTCTTGAAACCAAGTCAGTTCTGACCTGAAACAACATGAAATGTTGTAAAATTGCATTTGTAAGCATATGTAATGCAGTTGAGCACATCTAACTTTACAGAATGAAGATATTGCAAAACCATCCAAATCAAGCTTCTCTCAGCTTGATATGCTTCCACACTGTACTTAAGGGTATTCTCTATCATTGGTGAAGAGTTAACATGTGTATTTGCAAGTTTACATTACATTTCATCAAACTCTTGAAACCAAGTCAGTTCTGACCTGAAACAACATGAAATGTTGTAAAATTGCATTTGAAAGCATATGTAATGCAGTTGAGCACATCTAACTTTACAGAATGAAGATATTGCAAAACCATCCAAATCAAGCTTCCTTCTGCTTGATATGCTTCCACACTGTACTTAAGGGCATTCTCTGTATAAGGTGAAGAGTTTACATGTGTATTTGCAAGTTTACATTACATTTCATCAAACTCTTGAAACCAAGTCAGTTCTGACCTGAAACAACATGAAATGTTGTAAAATTGCATTTGTAAGCATATGTAATGCAGTTGAGCACATCTAACTTTACAGAATGAAGATATTGCAAAACCATCCAAATCAAGCTTCTCTCAGCTTGATATGCTTCCACACTGTACTTAAGGGTATTCTCTATCATTGGTGAAGAGTTTACATGTGTATTTGCAAGTTTACATTACATTTCATCAAACTCTTGAAACCAAGTCAGTTCTGACCTGAAACAACATGAAATGTTGTAAAATTGCATTTGTAAGCATATGTAATGCAGTTGAGCACATCTAACTTTACAGAATGAAGATATTGCAAAACCATCCAAATCAAGCTTCTCTCAGCTTGATATGCTTCCACACTGTACTTAAGTGTATTCTCTATCATTGGTGAAGAGTTTACATGTGTATTTGCAAGTTTACATTACATTTCATCAAACTCTTGAAACCAAGTCAGTTCTGACCTGAAAAAACATGAAATGTTGTAAAATTGCATTTGTAAGCATATGTAATGCAGTTGAGCACATCTAACTTTACAGAATGAAGATATTGCAAAACCATCCAAATCAAGCTTCTCTCAGCTTGATATGCTTCCACACTGTACTTATGGGTATTCTCTATCATTGCTGAAGAGTTAACATGTGTATTTGCAAGTTCACATTACATTTCATTAAACTCTTGAAACCAAGTCAGTTCTGACCTGAAACAACATGAAATGTTGTAAAATTGCATTTGTAAGCATATGTAATGCAGTTGAGCACATCTAACTTTACAGAATGAAGATATTGCAAAACCATCCAAATCAAGCTTCTCTCAGCTTGATATGCTTCCACACTGTACTTAAGGTATTCTCTATCATTGGTGAAGAGTTTACATGTGTATTTGCAAGTTTACATTACATTTCATCAAACTCTTGAAACCAAGTCAGTTCTGACCTGAAACAACATGAAATGTTGTAAAATTGCATTTGAAAGCATATGTAATGCAGTTGAGCACATCTAACTTTACAGAATGAAGATATTGCAAAACCATCCAAATCAAGCTTCTTTCTGCTTGATATGCTTACACACTGTACTTAAGGGCATTCTCTGTATAAGGTGAAGAGTTTACATGTGTATTTGAAAGTTTACATTACATTTCATCAAACTCTTGAAACCAAGTCAGTTCTGACCTGAAACAACATGAAATGTTGTAAAATTGCATTTGTAAGCATATGTAATGCAGTTGAGAACATCTAACTTTACAGAATGAAGATATTGCAAAACCATCCAAATCAAGCTTCTCTCAGCTTGATATGCTTCCACACTGTACTTAAGGGTATTCTCTATCATTGGTGAAGAGTTAACATGTGTATTTGCAAGTTAACATTACATTTCATCAAACTCTTGAAACCAAGTCAGTTCTGACCTGAAACAACATGAAATGTTGTAAAATTGCATTTGTAAGCATATGTAATGCAGTTGAGCACATCTAACTTTACAGAATGAAGATATTGCAAAACCATCCAAATCAAGCTTCTTTCTGCTTGATATGCTTCCACACTGTACTTAAGGGTATTCTCTATCATTGGTGAAGAGTTAACATGTGTATTTGCAAGTTTACATTACATTTCATCAAACTCTTGAAACCAAGTCAGTTCTGACCTGAAACAACATGAAATGTTGTAAAATTGCATTTGTAAGCATATGTAATGCAGTTGAGCACATCTAACTTTACAGAATGAAGATATTGCAAAACCATCCAAATCAAGCTTCTCTCAGCTTGATATGCTTCCACACTGTACTTAAGGGTATTCTCTATCATTGGTGAAGAGTTTACATGTGTATTTGCAAGTTTACATTACATTTCATCAAACTCTTGAAACCAAGTCAGTTCTGACCTGAAACAACATGAAATGTTGTAAAATTGCATTTGTAAGCATATGTAATGCAGTTGAGCACATCTAACTTTACAGAATGAAGATATTGCAAAACCATCCAAATCAAGCTTCTTTCTGCTTGATATGCTTCCACACTGTACTTAAGGGCATTCTCTGTATAAGGTGAAGAGTTAACATGTGTATTTGCAAGTTTACATTACATTTCATCAAACTCTTGAAACCAAGTCAGTTCTGACCTGAAACAACATGAAATGTTGTAAAATTGCATTTGAAAGCATATGTAATGCAGTTGAGCACATCTAACTTTACAGAATGAAGATATTGCAAAACCATCCAAATCAAGCTTCTCTCAGCTTGATATGCTTCCACACTGTACTTAAGGGTATTCTCTATCATTGGTGAAGAGTTTACATGTGTATTTGCAAGTTTACATTACATTTCATCAAACTCTTGAAACCAAGTCAGTTCTGACCTGAAACAACATGAAATGTTGTAAAATTGCATTTGTAAGCATATGTAATGCAGTTGAGCACATCTAACTTTACAGAATGAAGATATTGCAAAACCATCCAAATCAAGCTTCCTTCTGCTTGATATGCTTCCACACTGTACTTAAGGGCATTCTCTGTATAAGGTGAAGAGTTTACATGTGTATTTGCAAGTTTACATTACATTTCATCAAACTCTTGAAACCAAGTCAGTTCTGACCTGAAACAACATGAAATGTTGTAAAATTGCATTTGTAAGCATATGTAATGCAGTTGAGCACATCTAACTTTACAGAATGAAGATATTGCAAAACCATCCAAATCAAGCTTCTCTCAGCTTGATATGCTTCCACACTGTACTTAAGGGTATTCTCTATCATTGGTGAAGAGTTTACATGTGTATTTGCAAGTTTACATTACATTTCATCAAACTCTTGAAACCAAGTCAGTTCTGACCTGAAACAACATGAAATGTTGTAAAATTGCATTTGTAAGCATATGTAATGCAGTTGAGCACATCTAACTTTACAGAATGAAGATATTGCAAAACCATCCAAATCAAGCTTCCTTCTGCTTGATATGCTTCCACACTGTACTTAAGGGCATTCTCTGTATAAGGTGAAGAGTTTACATGTGTATTTGCAAGTTTACATTACATTTCATCAAACTCTTGAAACCAAGTCAGTTCTGACCTGAAACAACATGAAATGTTGTAAAATTGCATTTGAAAGCATATGTAATGCAGTTGAGCACATCTAACTTTACAGAATGAAGATATTGCAAAACCATCCAAATCAAGCTTCCTTCTGCTTGATATGCTTCCACACTGTACTTAAGGGCATTCTCTGTATAAGGTGAAGAGTTTACATGTGTATTTGCAAGTTTACATTACATTTCATCAAACTCTTGAAACCAAGTCAGTTCTGACCTGAAACAACATGAAATGTTGTAAAATTGCATTTGTAAGCATATGTAATGCAGTTGAGCACATCTAACTTTACAGAATGAAGATATTGCAAAACCATCCAAATCAAGCTTCTCTCAGCTTGATATGCTTCCACACTGTACTTAAGGGTATTCTCTATCATTGGTGAAGAGTTTACATGTGTATTTGCAAGTTTACATTACATTTCATCAAACTCTTGAAACCAAGTCAGTTCTGACCTGAAACAACATGAAATGTTGTAAAATTGCATTTGTAAGCATATGTAATGCAGTTGAGCACATCTAACTTTACAGAATGAAGATATTGCAAAACCATCCAAATCAAGCTTCTCTCAGCTTGATATGCTTCCACACTGTACTTAAGTGTATTCTCTATCATTGGTGAAGAGTTTACATGTGTATTTGCAAGTTTACATTACATTTCATCAAACTCTTGAAACCAAGTCAGTTCTGACCTGAAAAAACATGAAATGTTGTAAAATTGCATTTGTAAGCATATGTAATGCAGTTGAGCACATCTAACTTTACAGAATGAAGATATTGCAAAACCATCCAAATCAAGCTTCTCTCAGCTTGATATGCTTCCACACTGTACTTATGGGTATTCTCTATCATTGCTGAAGAGTTAACATGTGTATTTGCAAGTTCACATTACATTTCATTAAACTCTTGAAACCAAGTCAGTTCTGACCTGAAACAACATGAAATGTTGTAAAATTGCATTTGTAAGCATATGTAATGCAGTTGAGCACATCTAACTTTACAGAATGAAGATATTGCAAAACCATCCAAATCAAGCTTCTCTCAGCTTGATATGCTTCCACACTGTACTTAAGGTATTCTCTATCATTGGTGAAGAGTTTACATGTGTATTTGCAAGTTTACATTACATTTCATCAAACTCTTGAAACCAAGTCAGTTCTGACCTGAAACAACATGAAATGTTGTAAAATTGCATTTGAAAGCATATGTAATGCAGTTGAGCACATCTAACTTTACAGAATGAAGATATTGCAAAACCATCCAAATCAAGCTTCTTTCTGCTTGATATGCTTCCACACTGTACTTAAGGGCATTCTCTGTATAAGGTGAAGAGTTTACATGTGTATTTGAAAGTTTACATTACATTTCATCAAACTCTTGAAACCAAGTCAGTTCTGACCTGAAACAACATGAAATGTTGTAAAATTGCATTTGTAAGCATATGTAATGCAGTTGAGAACATCTAACTTTACAGAATGAAGATATTGCAAAACCATCCAAATCAAGCTTCTCTCAGCTTGATATGCTTCCACACTGTACTTAAGGGTATTCTCTATCATTGGTGAAGAGTTAACATGTGTATTTGCAAGTTAACATTACATTTCATCAAACTCTTGAAACCAAGTCAGTTCTGACCTGAAACAACATGAAATGTTGTAAAATTGCATTTGTAAGCATATGTAATGCAGTTGAGCACATCTAACTTTACAGAATGAAGATATTGCAAAACCATCCAAATCAAGCTTCTTTCTGCTTGATATGCTTCCACACTGTACTTAAGGGTATTCTCTATCATTGGTGAAGAGTTAACATGTGTATTTGCAAGTTTACATTACATTTCATCAAACTCTTGAAACCAAGTCAGTTCTGACCTGAAACAACATGAAATGTTGTAAAATTGCATTTGTAAGCATATGTAATGCAGTTGAGCACATCTAACTTTACAGAATGAAGATATTGCAAAACCATCCAAATCAAGCTTCTCTCAGCTTGATATGCTTCCACACTGTACTTAAGGGTATTCTCTATCATTGGTGAAGAGTTTACATGTATATTTGCAAGTTTACATTACATTTCATCAAACTCTTGAAACCAAGTCAGTTCTGACCTGAAACAACATGAAATGTTGTAAAATTGCATTTGTAAGCATATGTAATGCAGTTGAGCACATCTAACTTTACAGAATGAAGATATTGCAAAACCATCCAAATCAAGCTTCTTTCTGCTTGATATGCTTCCACACTGTACTTAAGGGCATTCTCTGTATAAGGTGAAGAGTTAACATGTGTATTTGCAAGTTTACATTACATTTCATCAAACTCTTGAAACCAAGTCAGTTCTGACCTGAAACAACATGAAATGTTGTAAAATTGCATTTGAAAGCATATGTAATGCAGTTGAGCACATCTAACTTTACAGAATGAAGATATTGCAAAACCATCCAAATCAAGCTTCTCTCAGCTTGATATGCTTCCACACTGTACTTAAGGGTATTCTCTATCATTGGTGAAGAGTTTACATGTGTATTTGCAAGTTTACATTACATTTCATCAAACTCTTGAAACCAAGTCAGTTCTGACCTGAAACAACATGAAATGTTGTAAAATTGCATTTGTAAGCATATGTAATGCAGTTGAGCACATCTAACTTTACAGAATGAAGATATTGCAAAACCATCCAAATCAAGCTTCCTTCTGCTTGATATGCTTCCACACTGTACTTAAGGGCATTCTCTGTATAAGGTGAAGAGTTTACATGTGTATTTGCAAGTTTACATTACATTTCATCAAACTCTTGAAACCAAGTCAGTTCTGACCTGAAACAACATGAAATGTTGTAAAATTGCATTTGTAAGCATATGTAATGCAGTTGAGCACATCTAACTTTACAGAATGAAGATATTGCAAAACCATCCAAATCAAGCTTCTCTCAGCTTGATATGCTTCCACACTGTACTTAAGGGTATTCTCTATCATTGGTGAAGAGTTTACATGTGTATTTGCAAGTTTACATTACATTTCATCAAACTCTTGAAACCAAGTCAGTTCTGACCTGAAACAACATGAAATGTTGTAAAATTGCATTTGTAAGCATATGTAATGCAGTTGAGCACATCTAACTTTACAGAATGAAGATATTGCAAAACCATCCAAATCAAGCTTCCTTCTGCTTGATATGCTTCCACACTGTACTTAAGGGCATTCTCTGTATAAGGTGAAGAGTTTACATGTGTATTTGCAAGTTTACATTACATTTCATCAAACTCTTGAAACCAAGTCAGTTCTGACCTGAAACAACATGAAATGTTGTAAAATTGCATTTGTAAGCATATGTAATGCAGTTGAGCACATCTAACTTTACAGAATGAAGATATTGCAAAACCATCCAAATCAAGATTCTCTCAGCTTGATATGCTTCCACACTGTACTTAAGGGTATTCTCTATCATAGGTGAAGAGTTTACATGTGTATTTGCAAGTTTACATTACATTTCATCAAACTCTTGAAACCAAGTCAGTTCTGACCTGAAACAACATGAAATGTTGTAAAATTGCATTTGTAAGCATATGTAATGCAGTTGAGCACATCTAACTTTACAGAATGAAGATATTGCAAAACCATCCAAATCAAGCTTCTCTCAGCTTGATATGCTTCCACACTGTACTTAAGGGTATTCTCTATCATTGGTGAAGAGTTTACATGTGTATTTGCAAGTTTACATTACATTTCATCAAACTCTTGAAACCAAGTCAGTTCTGACCTGAAACAACATGAAATGTTGTAAAATTGCATTTGTAAGCATATGTAATGCAGTTGAGCACATCTAACTTTACAGAATGAAGATATTGCAAAACCATCCAAATCAAGCTTCTCTCAGCTTGATATGCTTCCACACTGTACTTAAGTGTATTCTCTATCATTGGTGAAGAGTTTACATGTGTATTTGCAAGTTTACATTACATTTCATCAAACTCTTGAAACCAAGTCAGTTCTGACCTGAAAAAACATGAAATGTTGTAAAATTGCATTTGTAAGCATATGTAATGCAGTTGAGCACATCTAACTTTACAGAATGAAGATATTGCAAAACCATCCAAATCAAGCTTCTCTCAGCTTGATATGCTTCCACACTGTACTTATGGGTATTCTCTATCATTGCTGAAGAGTTAACATGTGTATTTGCAAGTTCACATTACATTTCATTAAACTCTTGAAACCAAGTCAGTTCTGACCTGAAACAACATGAAATGTTGTAAAATTGCATTTGTAAGCATATGTAATGCAGTTGAGCACATCTAACTTTACAGAATGAAGATATTGCAAAACCATCCAAATCAAGCTTCTCTCAGCTTGATATGCTTCCACACTGTACTTAAGGTATTCTCTATCATTGGTGAAGAGTTTACATGTGTATTTGCAAGTTTACATTACATTTCATCAAACTCTTGAAACCAAGTCAGTTCTGACCTGAAACAACATGAAATGTTGTAAAATTGCATTTGAAAGCATATGTAATGCAGTTGAGCACATCTAACTTTACAGAATGAAGATATTGCAAAACCATCCAAATCAAGCTTCTTTCTGCTTGATATGCTTCCACACTGTACTTAAGGGCATTCTCTGTATAAGGTGAAGAGTTTACATGTGTATTTGAAAGTTTACATTACATTTCATCAAACTCTTGAAACCAAGTCAGTTCTGACCTGAAACAACATGAAATGTTGTAAAATTGCATTTGTAAGCATATGTAATGCAGTTGAGAACATCTAACTTTACAGAATGAAGATATTGCAAAACCATCCAAATCAAGCTTCTCTCAGCTTGATATGCTTCCACACTGTACTTAAGGGTATTCTCTATCATTGGTGAAGAGTTAACATGTGTATTTGCAAGTTAACATTACATTTCATCAAACTCTTGAAACCAAGTCAGTTCTGACCTGAAACAACATGAAATGTTGTAAAATTGCATTTGTAAGCATATGTAATGCAGTTGAGCACATCTAACTTTACAGAATGAAGATATTGCAAAACCATCCAAATCAAGCTTCTTTCTGCTTGATATGCTTCCACACTGTACTTAAGGGTATTCTCTATCATTGGTGAAGAGTTAACATGTGTATTTGCAAGTTTACATTACATTTCATCAAACTCTTGAAACCAAGTCAGTTCTGACCTGAAACAACATGAAATGTTGTAAAATTGCATTTGTAAGCATATGTAATGCAGTTGAGCACATCTAACTTTACAGAATGAAGATATTGCAAAACCATCCAAATCAAGCTTCTCTCAGCTTGATATGCTTCCACACTGTACTTAAGGGTATTCTCTATCATTGGTGAAGAGTTTACATGTATATTTGCAAGTTTACATTACATTTCATCAAACTCTTGAAACCAAGTCAGTTCTGACCTGAAACAACATGAAATGTTGTAAAATTGCATTTGTAAGCATATGTAATGCAGTTGAGCACATCTAACTTTACAGAATGAAGATATTGCAAAACCATCCAAATCAAGCTTCTTTCTGCTTGATATGCTTCCACACTGTACTTAAGGGCATTCTCTGTATAAGGTGAAGAGTTAACATGTGTATTTGCAAGTTTACATTACATTTCATCAAACTCTTGAAACCAAGTCAGTTCTGACCTGAAACAACATGAAATGTTGTAAAATTGCATTTGAAAGCATATGTAATGCAGTTGAGCACATCTAACTTTACAGAATGAAGATATTGCAAAACCATCCAAATCAAGCTTCTCTCAGCTTGATATGCTTCCACACTGTACTTAAGGGTATTCTCTATCATTGGTGAAGAGTTTACATGTGTATTTGCAAGTTTACATTACATTTCATCAAACTCTTGAAACCAAGTCAGTTCTGACCTGAAACAACATGAAATGTTGTAAAATTGCATTTGTAAGCATATGTAATGCAGTTGAGCACATCTAACTTTACAGAATGAAGATATTGCAAAACCATCCAAATCAAGCTTCCTTCTGCTTGATATGCTTCCACACTGTACTTAAGGGCATTCTCTGTATAAGGTGAAGAGTTTACATGTGTATTTGCAAGTTTACATTACATTTCATCAAACTCTTGAAACCAAGTCAGTTCTGACCTGAAACAACATGAAATGTTGTAAAATTGCATTTGTAAGCATATGTAATGCAGTTGAGCACATCTAACTTTACAGAATGAAGATATTGCAAAACCATCCAAATCAAGCTTCTCTCAGCTTGATATGCTTCCACACTGTACTTAAGGGTATTCTCTATCATTGGTGAAGAGTTTACATGTGTATTTGCAAGTTTACATTACATTTCATCAAACTCTTGAAACCAAGTCAGTTCTGACCTGAAACAACATGAAATGTTGTAAAATTGCATTTGTAAGCATATGTAATGCAGTTGAGCACATCTAACTTTACAGAATGAAGATATTGCAAAACCATCCAAATCAAGCTTCCTTCTGCTTGATATGCTTCCACACTGTACTTAAGGGCATTCTCTGTATAAGGTGAAGAGTTTACATGTGTATTTGCAAGTTTACATTACATTTCATCAAACTCTTGAAACCAAGTCAGTTCTGACCTGAAACAACATGAAATGTTGTAAAATTGCATTTGTAAGCATATGTAATGCAGTTGAGCACATCTAACTTTACAGAATGAAGATATTGCAAAACCATCCAAATCAAGATTCTCTCAGCTTGATATGCTTCCACACTGTACTTAAGGGTATTCTCTATCATAGGTGAAGAGTTTACATGTGTATTTGCAAGTTTACATTACATTTCATCAAACTCTTGAAACCAAGTCAGTTCTGACCTGAAACAACATGAAATGTTGTAAAATTGCATTTGTAAGCATATGTAATGCAGTTGAGCACATCTAACTTTACAGAATGAAGATATTGCAAAACCATCCAAATCAAGCTTCTCTCAGCTTGATATGCTTCCACACTGTACTTAAGGGTATTCTCTATCATTGGTGAAGAGTTAACATGTGTATTTGCAAGTTTACATTACATTTCATCAAACTCTTGAAACCAAGTCAGTTCTGACCTGAAACAACATGAAATGTTGTAAAATTGCATTTGTAAGCATATGTAATGCAGTTGAGCACATCTAACTTTACAGAATGAAGATATTGCAAAACCATCCAAATCAAGCTTCTCTCAGCTTGATATGCTTCCACACTGTACTTATGGGTATTCTCTATCATTGCTGAAGAGTTAACATGTGTATTTGCAAGTTCACATTACATTTCATTAAACTCTTGAAACCAAGTCAGTTCTGACCTGAAACAACATGAAATGTTGTAAAATTGCATTTGTAAGCATATGTAATGCAGTTGAGCACATCTAACTTTACAGAATGAAGATATTGCAAAACCATCCAAATCAAGCTTCTCTCAGCTTGATATGCTTCCACACTGTACTTAAGGTATTCTCTATCATTGGTGAAGAGTTTACATGTGTATTTGCAAGTTTACATTACATTTCATCAAACTCTTGAAACCAAGTCAGTTCTGACCTGAAACAACATGAAATGTTGTAAAATTGCATTTGAAAGCATATGTAATGCAGTTGAGCACATCTAACTTTACAGAATGAAGATATTGCAAAACCATCCAAATCAAGCTTCTTTCTGCTTGATATGCTTCCACACTGTACTTAAGGGCTTTCTCTGTATAAGGTGAAGAGTTTACATGTGTATTTGCAAGTTTACATTACATTTCATCAAACTCTTGAAACCAAGTCAGTTCTGACCTGAAACAACATGAAATGTTGTAAAATTGCATTTGTAAGCATATGTAATGCAGTTGAGAACATCTAACTTTACAGAATGAAGATATTGCAAAACCATCCAAATCAAGCTTCTCTCAGCTTGATATGCTTCCACACTGTACTTAAGGGTATTCTCTATCATTGGTGAAGAGTTAACATGTGTATTTGCAAGTTAACATTACATTTCATCAAACTCTTGAAACCAAGTCAGTTCTGACCTGAAACAACATGAAATGTTGTAAAATTGCATTTGTAAGCATATGTAATGCAGTTGAGCACATCTAACTTTACAGAATGAAGATATTGCAAAACCATCCAAATCAAGCTTCTCTCAGCTTGATATGCTTCCACACTGTACTTAAGGGTATTCTCTATCATTGGTGAAGAGTTTACATGTGTATTTGCAAGTTTACATTACATTTCATCAAACTCTTGAAACCAAGTCAGTTCTGACCTGAAACAACATGAAATGTTGTAAAATTGCATTTGTAAGCATATGTAATGCAGTTGAGCACATCTAACTTTACAGAATGAAGATATTGCAAAACCATCCAAATCAAGCTTCTCTCAGCTTGATATGCTTCCACACTGTACTTAAGGGTATTCTCTATCATTGGTGAAGAGTTAACATGTGTATTTGCAAGTTTACATTACATTTCATCAAACTCTTGAAACCAAGTCAGTTCTGACCTGAAACAACATGAAATGTTGTAAAATTGCATTTGTAAGCATATGTAATGCAGTTGAGCACATCTAACTTTACAGAATGAAGATATTGGAAAACCATCCAAATCAAGCTTCTTTCTGCTTGATATGCTTCCACACTGTACTTAAGGGCATTCTCTGTATAAGGTGAAGAGTTAACATGTGTATTTGCAAGTTTACATTACATTTCATCAAACTCTTGAAACCAAGTCAGTTCTGACCTGAAACAACATGAAATGTTGTAAAATTGCATTTGAAAGCATATGTAATGCAGTTGAGCACATCTAACTTTACAGAATGAAGATATTGCAAAACCATCCAAATCAAGCTTCCTTCTGCTTGATATGCTTCCACACTGTACTTAAGGGCATTCTCTGTATAAGGTGAAGAGTTTACATGTGTATTTGCAAGTTTACATTACATTTCATCAAACTCTTGAAACCAAGTCAGTTCTGACCTGAAACAACATGAAATGTTGTAAAATTGCATTTGTAAGCATATGTAATGCAGTTGAGCACATCTAACTTTACAGAATGAAGATATTGCAAAACCATCCAAATCAAGCTTCCTTCTGCTTGATATGCTTCCACACTTAACTTAAAGGTATTTTCTATCATAGGTGAAGAGTTTACATGTGTATTTGCAAGTTTACATTACATTTCATCAAACTCTTGAAACCAAGTCAGTTCTGACCTGAAACAACATGAAATGTTGTAAAATTGCATTTGTAAGCATATGTAATGCAGTTGAGCACATCTAACTTTACAGAATGAAGATATTGCAAAACCATCCAAATCAAGCTTCTCTCAGCTTGATATGCTTCCACACTGTACTTAAGGGTATTCTCTATCATTGGTGAAGAGTTAACATGTGTATTTGCAAGTTTACATTACATTTCATCAAACTCTTGAAACCAAGTCAGTTCTGACCTGAAACAACATGAAATGTTGTAAAATTGCATTTGTAAGCATATGTAATGCAGTTGAGCACATCTAACTTTACAGAATGAAGATATTGCAAAACCATCCAAATCAAGCTTCTTTCTGCTTGATATGCTTCCACACTGTACTTAAGGGTATTCTCTATCATAGGTGAAGAGTTTACATGTGTATTTGCAAGTTTACATTACATTTCATCAAACTCTTGAAACCAAGTCAGTTCTGACCTGAAACAACATGAAATGTTGTAAAATTGCATTTGTAAGCATATGTAATGCAGTTGAGCACATCTAACTTTACAGAATGAAGATATTGCAAAACCATCCAAATCAAGCTTCTTTCTGCTTGATATGCTTCCACACTGTACTTAAGGGTATTCTCTATCATTGGTGAAGAGTTAACATGTGTATTTGCAAGTTTACATTACATTTCATCAAACTCTTGAAACCAAGTCAGTTCTGACCTGAAACAACATGAAATGTTGTAAAATTGCATTTGTAAGCATATGTAATGCAGTTGAGCACATCTAACTTTACAGAATGAAGATATTGCAAAACCATCCAAATCAAGCTTCTCTCAGCTTGATATGCTTCCACACTGTACTTAAGGGTATTCTCTATCATTGGTGAAGAGTTTACATGTATATTTGCAAGTTTACATTACATTTCATCAAACTCTTGAAACCAAGTCAGTTCTGACCTGAAACAACATGAAATGTTGTAAAATTGCATTTGTAAGCATATGTAATGCAGTTGAGCACATCTAACTTTACAGAATGAAGATATTGCAAAACCATCCAAATCAAGCTTCTTTCTGCTTGATATGCTTCCACACTGTACTTAAGGGCATTCTCTGTATAAGGTGAAGAGTTAACATGTGTATTTGCAAGTTTACATTACATTTCATCAAACTCTTGAAACCAAGTCAGTTCTGACCTGAAACAACATGAAATGTTGTAAAATTGCATTTGAAAGCATATGTAATGCAGTTGAGCACATCTAACTTTACAGAATGAAGATATTGCAAAACCATCCAAATCAAGCTTCTCTCAGCTTGATATGCTTCCACACTGTACTTAAGGGTATTCTCTATCATTGGTGAAGAGTTTACATGTGTATTTGCAAGTTTACATTACATTTCATCAAACTCTTGAAACCAAGTCAGTTCTGACCTGAAACAACATGAAATGTTGTAAAATTGCATTTGTAAGCATATGTAATGCAGTTGAGCACATCTAACTTTACAGAATGAAGATATTGCAAAACCATCCAAATCAAGCTTCCTTCTGCTTGATATGCTTCCACACTGTACTTAAGGGCATTCTCTGTATAAGGTGAAGAGTTTACATGTGTATTTGCAAGTTTACATTACATTTCATCAAACTCTTGAAACCAAGTCAGTTCTGACCTGAAACAACATGAAATGTTGTAAAATTGCATTTGTAAGCATATGTAATGCAGTTGAGCACATCTAACTTTACAGAATGAAGATATTGCAAAACCATCCAAATCAAGCTTCTCTCAGCTTGATATGCTTCCACACTGTACTTAAGGGTATTCTCTATCATTGGTGAAGAGTTTACATGTGTATTTGCAAGTTTACATTACATTTCATCAAACTCTTGAAACCAAGTCAGTTCTGACCTGAAACAACATGAAATGTTGTAAAATTGCATTTGTAAGCATATGTAATGCAGTTGAGCACATCTAACTTTACAGAATGAAGATATTGCAAAACCATCCAAATCAAGCTTCCTTCTGCTTGATATGCTTCCACACTGTACTTAAGGGCATTCTCTGTATAAGGTGAAGAGTTTACATGTGTATTTGCAAGTTTACATTACATTTCATCAAACTCTTGAAACCAAGTCAGTTCTGACCTGAAACAACATGAAATGTTGTAAAATTGCATTTGTAAGCATATGTAATGCAGTTGAGCACATCTAACTTTACAGAATGAAGATATTGCAAAACCATCCAAATCAAGATTCTCTCAGCTTGATATGCTTCCACACTGTACTTAAGGGTATTCTCTATCATAGGTGAAGAGTTTACATGTGTATTTGCAAGTTTACATTACATTTCATCAAACTCTTGAAACCAAGTCAGTTCTGACCTGAAACAACATGAAATGTTGTAAAATTGCATTTGTAAGCATATGTAATGCAGTTGAGCACATCTAACTTTACAGAATGAAGATATTGCAAAACCATCCAAATCAAGCTTCTCTCAGCTTGATATGCTTCCACACTGTACTTAAGGGTATTCTCTATCATTGGTGAAGAGTTAACATGTGTATTTGCAAGTTTACATTACATTTCATCAAACTCTTGAAACCAAGTCAGTTCTGACCTGAAACAACATGAAATGTTGTAAAATTGCATTTGTAAGCATATGTAATGCAGTTGAGCACATCTAACTTTACAGAATGAAGATATTGCAAAACCATCCAAATCAAGCTTCTCTCAGCTTGATATGCTTCCACACTGTACTTATGGGTATTCTCTATCATTGCTGAAGAGTTAACATGTGTATTTGCAAGTTCACATTACATTTCATTAAACTCTTGAAACCAAGTCAGTTCTGACCTGAAACAACATGAAATGTTGTAAAATTGCATTTGTAAGCATATGTAATGCAGTTGAGCACATCTAACTTTACAGAATGAAGATATTGCAAAACCATCCAAATCAAGCTTCTCTCAGCTTGATATGCTTCCACACTGTACTTAAGGTATTCTCTATCATTGGTGAAGAGTTTACATGTGTATTTGCAAGTTTACATTACATTTCATCAAACTCTTGAAACCAAGTCAGTTCTGACCTGAAACAACATGAAATGTTGTAAAATTGCATTTGAAAGCATATGTAATGCAGTTGAGCACATCTAACTTTACAGAATGAAGATATTGCAAAACCATCCAAATCAAGCTTCTTTCTGCTTGATATGCTTCCACACTGTACTTAAGGGCTTTCTCTGTATAAGGTGAAGAGTTTACATGTGTATTTGCAAGTTTACATTACATTTCATCAAACTCTTGAAACCAAGTCAGTTCTGACCTGAAACAACATGAAATGTTGTAAAATTGCATTTGTAAGCATATGTAATGCAGTTGAGAACATCTAACTTTACAGAATGAAGATATTGCAAAACCATCCAAATCAAGCTTCTCTCAGCTTGATATGCTTCCACACTGTACTTAAGGGTATTCTCTATCATTGGTGAAGAGTTAACATGTGTATTTGCAAGTTAACATTACATTTCATCAAACTCTTGAAACCAAGTCAGTTCTGACCTGAAACAACATGAAATGTTGTAAAATTGCATTTGTAAGCATATGTAATGCAGTTGAGCACATCTAACTTTACAGAATGAAGATATTGCAAAACCATCCAAATCAAGCTTCTTTCTTATTGATATGCTTCCACACTGTACTTAAGGGTATTCTCTATCATTGGTGAAGAGTTAACATGTGTATTTGCAAGTTTACATTACATTTCATCAAACTCTTGAAACCAAGTCAGTTCTGACCTGAAACAACATGAAATGTTGTAAAATTGCATTTGTAAGCATATGTAATGCAGTTGAGCACATCTAACTTTACAGAATGAAGATATTGCAAAACCATCCAAATCAAGCTTCTCTCAGCTTGATATGCTTCCACACTGTACTTAAGGGTATTCTCTATCATTGGTGAAGAGTTTACATGTGTATTTGCAAGTTTACATTACATTTCATCAAACTCTTGAAACCAAGTCAGTTCTGACCTGAAACAACATGAAATGTTGTAAAATTGCATTTGTAAGCATATGTAATGCAGTTGAGCACATCTAACTTTACAGAATGAAGATATTGCAAAACCATCCAAATCAAGCTTCTCTCAGCTTGATATGCTTCCACACTGTACTTAAGGGTATTCTCTATCATTGGTGAAGAGTTAACATGTGTATTTGCAAGTTTACATTACATTTCATCAAACTCTTGAAACCAAGTCAGTTCTGACCTGAAACAACATGAAATGTTGTAAAATTGCATTTGTAAGCATATGTAATGCAGTTGAGCACATCTAACTTTACAGAATGAAGATATTGGAAAACCATCCAAATCAAGCTTCTTTCTGCTTGATATGCTTCCACACTGTACTTAAGGGCATTCTCTGTATAAGGTGAAGAGTTAACATGTGTATTTGCAAGTTTACATTACATTTCATCAAACTCTTGAAACCAAGTCAGTTCTGACCTGAAACAACATGAAATGTTGTAAAATTGCATTTGAAAGCATATGTAATGCAGTTGAGCACATCTAACTTTACAGAATGAAGATATTGCAAAACCATCCAAATCAAGCTTCCTTCTGCTTGATATGCTTCCACACTGTACTTAAGGGCATTCTCTGTATAAGGTGAAGAGTTTACATGTGTATTTGCAAGTTTACATTACATTTCATCAAACTCTTGAAACCAAGTCAGTTCTGACCTGAAACAACATGAAATGTTGTAAAATTGCATTTGTAAGCATATGTAATGCAGTTGAGCACATCTAACTTTACAGAATGAAGATATTGCAAAACCATCCAAATCAAGCTTCTCTCAGCTTGATATGCTTCCACACTGTACTTAAGGGTATTCTCTATCATTGGTGAAGAGTTTACATGTGTATTTGCAAGTTTACATTACATTTCATCAAACTCTTGAAACCAAGTCAGTTCTGACCTGAAACAACATGAAATGTTGTAAAATTGCATTTGTAAGCATATGTAATGCAGTTGAGCACATCTAACTTTACAGAATGAAGATATTGCAAAACCATCCAAATCAAGCTTCTCTCAGCTTGATATGCTTCCACACTGTACTTAAGGGTATTCTCTATCATTGGTGAAGAGTTAACATGTGTATTTGCAAGTTTACATTACATTTCATCAAACTCTTGAAACCAAGTCAGTTCTGACCTGAAACAACATGAAATGTTGTAAAATTGCATTTGAAAGCATATGTAATGCAGTTGAGCACATCTAACTTTACAGAATGAAGATATTGCAAAACCATCCAAATCAAGCTTCTTTCTGCTTGATATGCTTCCACACTGTACTTAAGGGCATTCTCTGTATAAGGTGAAGAGTTAACATGTGTATTTGCAAGTTTACATTACATTTCATCAAACTCTTGAAACCAAGTCAGTTCTGACCTGAAACAACATGAAATGTTGTAAAATTGCATTTGAAAGCATATGTAATGCAGTTGAGCACATCTAACTTTACAGAATGAAGATATTGCAAAACCATCCAAATCAAGCTTCCTTCTGCTTGATATGCTTCCACACTGTACTTAAGGGCATTCTCTGTATAAGGTGAAGAGTTTACATGTGTATTTGCAAGTTTACATTACATTTCATCAAACTCTTGAAACCAAGTCAGTTCTGACCTGAAACAACATGAAATGTTGTAAAATTGCATTTGAAAGCATATGTAATGCAGTTGAGCACATCTAACTTTACAGAATGAAGATATTGCAAAACCATCCAAATCAAGCTTCCTTCTGCTTGATATGCTTCCACACTTAACTTAAAGGTATTCTCTATCATAGGTGAAGAGTTTACATGTGTATTTGCAAGTTTACATTACATTTCATCAAACTCTTGAAACCAAGTCAGTTCTGACCTGAAACAACATGAAATGTTGTAAAATTGCATTTGTAAGCATATGTAATGCAGTTGAGCACATCTAACTTTACAGAATGAAGATATTGCAAAACCATCCAAATCAAGCTTCTCTCAGCTTGATATGCTTCCACACTGTACTTAAGGGTATTCTCTATCATTGGTGAAGAGTTAACATGTGTATTTGCAAGTTTACATTACATTTCATCAAACTCTTGAAACCAAGTCAGTTCTGACCTGAAACAACATGAAATGTTGTAAAATTGCATTTGTAAGCATATGTAATGCAGTTGAGCACATCTAACTTTACAGAATGAAGATATTGCAAAACCATCCAAATCAAGCTTCTTTCTGCTTGATATGCTTCCACACTGTACTTAAGGGTATTCTCTATCATAGGTGAAGAGTTTACATGTGTATTTGCAAGTTTACATTACATTTCATCAAACTCTTGAAACCAAGTCAGTTCTGACCTGAAACAACATGAAATGTTGTAAAATTGCATTTGTAAGCATATGTAATGCAGTTGAGCACATCTAACTTTACAGAATTAAGATATTGCAAAACCATCCAAATCAAGCTTCTTTCTGCTTGATATGCTTCCACACTGTACTTAAGGGCATTCTCTGTATAAGGTGAAGAGTTTACATGTGTATTTGCAAGTTTACATTACATTTCATCAAACTCTTGAAACCAAGTCAGTTCTGACCTGAAACAACATGAAATGTTGTAAAATTGCATTTGAAAGCATATGTAATGCAGTTGAGCACATCAAACTTTACAGAATGAAGATATTGCAAAACCATCCAAATCAAGCTTCTTTCTGCTTGATATGCTTCCACACTGTACTTAAGGGCATTCTCTGTATAAGGTGAAGAGTTTACATGTGTATTTGCAAGTTTACATTACATTTCATCAAACTCTTGAAACCAAGTCAGTTCTGACCTGAAACAACATGAAATGTTGTAAAATTGCATTTGTAAGCATATGTAATGCAGTTGAGCACATCTAACTTTACAGAATGAAGATATTGCAAAACCATCCAAATCAAGCTTCTCTCAGCTTGATATGCTTCCACACTGTACTTAAGGGTATTCTCTATCATTGGTGAAGAGTTAACATGTGTATTTGCAAGTTTACATTACATTTCATCAAACTCTTGAAACCAAGTCAGTTCTGACCTGAAAACAACATGAAATGTTGTAAAATTGCATTTGTAAGCATATGTAGTACAGTTGAGCACATCTAACTTTACAGAATGAAGATATTGCAAAACCATCCAAATCAAGCTTCTTTCTGCTTGATATGCTTCCACACTGTACTTAAGGGCATTCTCTGTATAAGGTGAAGAGTTAACATGTGTATTTGCAAGTTTACATTACATTTCATAAAACTCTTGAAACCAAGTCAGTTCTGACCTGAAACAACATGAAATGTTGTAAAATTGCATTTGTAAGCATATGTAATGCAGTTGAGCACATCTAACTTTACAGAATGAAGATATTGCAAAACCATCCAAATCAAGCTTCTTTCTGCTTGATATGCTTCCACACTGTACTTAAGGGTATTCTCTATCATAGGTGAAGAGTTTACATGTGTATTTGCAAGAATACATTACAATTCATCAAACTCTTGAAACTAAGTCAGTTCTGACCTGAAACAACATGAAATGTTGTAAAATTGCATTTGTAAGCATATGTAATGCAGTTGAGCACATCTAACTTTACAGAATGAAGATATTGCAAAACCATCCAAATCAAGCTTCTCTCAGCTTGATATGCTTCCACACTGTACTTAAGGGCATTCTCTGTATAAGGTGAAGAGTTTACATGTGTATTTGCAAGTTTACATTACATTTCATCAAACTCTTGAAACCAAGTCAGTTCTGACCTGAAACAACATGAAATGTTGTAAAATTGCATTTGTAAGCATATGTAATGCAGTTGAGCACATCTAACTTTACAGAATGAAGATATTGCAAAACCATCCAAATCAAGCTTCTTTCTGCTTGATATGCTTCCACACTGTACTTAAGGGTATTCTCTATCATAGGTGAAGAGTTTACATGTGTATTTGCAAGTTTACATTACATTTCATCAAACTCTTGAAACCAAGTCAGTTCTGACCTGAAACAACATGAAATGTTGTAAAATTGCATTTGTAAGCATATGTAATGCAGTTGAGCACATCTAACTTTACAGAATTAAGATATTGCAAAACCATCCAAATCAAGCTTCTTTCTGCTTGATATGCTTCCACACTGTACTTAAAGGGCATTCTCTGTATAAGGTGAAGAGTTTACATGTGTATTTGCAAGTTTACATTACATTTCATCAAACTCTTGAAACCAAGTCAGTTCTGACCTGAAACAACATGAAATGTTGTAAAATTGCATTTGAAAGCATATGTAATGCAGTTGAGCACATCAAACTTTACAGAATGAAGAAATTGCAAAACCATCCAAATCAAGCTTCTTTCTGCTTGATATGCTTCCACACTGTACTTAAGGGCATTCTCTGTATAAGGTGAAGAGTTTACATGTGTATTTGCAAGTTTACATTACATTTCATCAAACTCTTGAAACCAAGTCAGTTCTGACCTGAAACAACATGAAATGTTGTAAAATTGCATTTGTAAGCATATGTAATGCAGTTGAGCACATCTAACTTTACAGAATGAAGATATTGCAAAACCATCCAAATCAAGCTTCTCTCAGCTTGATATGCTTCCACACTGTACTTAAGGGTATTCTCTATCATTGGTGAAGAGTTTACATGTGTATTTGCAAGTTTACATTACATTTCATCAAACTCTTGAAACCAAGTCAGTTCTGACCTGAAAACAACATGAAATGTTGTAAAATTGCATTTGTAAGCATATGTAATGCAGTTGAGCACATCTAACTTTACAGAATGAAGATATTGCAAAACCATCCAAATCAAGCTTCTCTCAGCTTGATATGCTTCCACACTGTACTTAAGGGTATTCTCTATCATTGGTGAAGAGTTAACATGTGTATTTGCAAGTTTACATTATATTTCATCAAACTCTTGAAACCAAGTCAGTTCTGACCTGAAACAACATGAAATGTTGTAAAATTGCATTTGAAAGCATATGTAATGCAGTTGAGCACATCTAACTTTACAGAATGAAGATATTGCAAAACCATCCAAATCAAGCTTCTTTCTGCTTGATATGCTTCCACACTGTACTTAAGGGCATTCTCTGTATAAGGTGAAGAGTTAACATGTGTATTTGCAAGTTTACATTACATTTCATCAAACTCTTGAAACCAAGTCAGTTCTGACCTGAAACAACATGAAATGTTGTAAAATTGCATTTGAAAGCATATGTAATGCAGTTGAGCACATCTAACTTTACAGAATGAAGATATTGCAAAACCATCCAAATCAAGCTTCCTTCTGCTTGATATGCTTCCACACTGTACTTAAGGGCATTCTCTGTATAAGGTGAAGAGTTTACATGTGTATTTGCAAGTTTACATTACATTTCATCAAACTCTTGAAACCAAGTCAGTTCTGACCTGAAACAACATGAAATGTTGTAAAATTGCATTTGAAAGCATATGTAATGCAGTTGAGCACATCTAACTTTACAGAATGAAGATATTGCAAAACCATCCAAATCAAGCTTCCTTCTGCTTGATATGCTTCCACACTTAACTTAAAGGTATTCTCTATCATAGGTGAAGAGTTTACATGTGTATTTGCAAGTTTACATTACATTTCATCAAACTCTTGAAACCAAGTCAGTTCTGACCTGAAACAACATGAAATGTTGTAAAATTGCATTTGTAAGCATATGTAATGCAGTTGAGCACATCTAACTTTACAGAATGAAGATATTGCAAAACCATCCAAATCAAGCTTCTCTCAGCTTGATATGCTTCCACACTGTACTTAAGGGTATTCTCTATCATTGGTGAAGAGTTAACATGTGTATTTGCAAGTTTACATTACATTTCATCAAACTCTTGAAACCAAGTCAGTTCTGACCTGAAACAACATGAAATGTTGTAAAATTGCATTTGTAAGCATATGTAATGCAGTTGAGCACATCTAACTTTACAGAATGAAGATATTGCAAAACCATCCAAATCAAGCTTCTTTCTGCTTGATATGCTTCCACACTGTACTTAAGGGTATTCTCTATCATAGGTGAAGAGTTTACATGTGTATTTGCAAGTTTACATTACATTTCATCAAACTCTTGAAACCAAGTCAGTTCTGACCTGAAACAACATGAAATGTTGTAAAATTGCATTTGTAAGCATATGTAATGCAGTTGAGCACATCTAACTTTACAGAATTAAGATATTGCAAAACCATCCAAATCAAGCTTCTTTCTGCTTGATATGCTTCCACACTGTACTTAAGGGCATTCTCTGTATAAGGTGAAGAGTTTACATGTGTATTTGCAAGTTTACATTACATTTCATCAAACTCTTGAAACCAAGTCAGTTCTGACCTGAAACAACATGAAATGTTGTAAAATTGCATTTGAAAGCATATGTAATGCAGTTGAGCACATCAAACTTTACAGAATGAAGATATTGCAAAACCATCCAAATCAAGCTTCTTTCTGCTTGATATGCTTCCACACTGTACTTAAGGGCATTCTCTGTATAAGGTGAAGAGTTTACATGTGTATTTGCAAGTTTACATTACATTTCATCAAACTCTTGAAACCAAGTCAGTTCTGACCTGAAACAACATGAAATGTTGTAAAATTGCATTTGTAAGCATATGTAATGCAGTTGAGCACATCTAACTTTACAGAATGAAGATATTGCAAAACCATCCAAATCAAGCTTCTCTCAGCTTGATATGCTTCCACACTGTACTTAAGGGTATTCTCTATCATTGGTGAAGAGTTAACATGTGTATTTGCAAGTTTACATTACATTTCATCAAACTCTTGAAACCAAGTCAGTTCTGACCTGAAAACAACATGAAATGTTGTAAAATTGCATTTGTAAGCATATGTAGTACAGTTGAGCACATCTAACTTTACAGAATGAAGATATTGCAAAACCATCCAAATCAAGCTTCTTTCTGCTTGATATGCTTCCACACTGTACTTAAGGGCATTCTCTGTATAAGGTGAAGAGTTTACATGTGTATTTGCAAGTTTACATTACATTTCATCAAACTCTTGAAACCAAGTCAGTTCTGACCTGAAACAACATGAAATGTTGTAAAATTGCATTTGTAAGCATATGTAATGCAGTTGAGCACATATAACTTTACAGAATGAAGATATTGCAAAACCATCCAAATCAAGCTTCTTTCTGCTTGATATGCTTCCACACTGTACTTAAGGGTATTCTCTATCATAGGTGAAGAGTTTACATGTGTATTTGCAAGTTTACATTACATTTCATCAAACTCTTGAAACCAAGTCAGTTCTGACCTGAAACAACATGAAATGTTGTAAAATTGCATTTGTAAGCATATGTAATGCAGTTGAGCACATCTAACTTTACAGAATGAAGATATTGCAAAACCATCCAAATCAAGCTTCTTTCTGCTTGATATGCTTCCACACTGTACTTAAGGGTATTCTCTATCATTGGTGAAGAGTTAACATGTGTATTTGCAAGTTTACATTACATTTCATCAAACTCTTGAAACCAAGTCAGTTCTGACCTGAAACAACATGAAATGTTGTAAAATTGCATTTGTAAGCATATGTAATGCAGTTGAGCACATCTAACTTTACAGAATGAAGATATTGCAAAACCATCCAAATCAAGCTTCTCTCAGCTTGATATGCTTCCACACTGTCCTTAAGGGTATTCTCTATCATTGGTGAAGAGTTTACATGTGTATTTGCAAGTTTACATTACATTTCATCAAACTCTTGAAACCAAGTCAGTTCTGACCTGAAACAACATGAAATGTTGTAAAATTGCATTTGTAAGCATATGTAATGCAGTTGAGCACATCTAACTTTACAGAATGAAGATATTGCAAAACCATCCAAATCAAGCTTCTTTCTGCTTGATATGCTTCCACACTGTACTTAAGGGTATTCTCTATCATAGGTGAAGAGTTTACATGTGTATTTGCAAGAATACATTACAATTCATCAAACTCTTGAAACTAAGTCAGTTCTGACCTGAAACAACATGAAATGTTGTAAAATTGCATTTGTAAGCATATGTAATGCAGTTGAGCACATCTAACTTTACAGAATGAAGATATTGCAAAACCATCCAAATCAAGCTTCTCTCAGCTTGATATGCTTCCACACTGTACTTAAGGGCATTCTCTGTATAAGGTGAAGAGTTTACATGTGTATTTGCAAGTTTACATTACATTTCATCAAACTCTTGAAACCAAGTCAGTTCTGACCTGAAACAACATGAAATGTTGTAAAATTGCATTTGTAAGCATATGTAATGCAGTTGAGCACATCTAACTTTACAGAATGAAGATATTGCAAAACCATCCAAATCAAGCTTCTTTCTGCTTGATATGCTTCCACACTGTACTTAAGGGCATTCTCTGTATAAGGTGAAGAGTTTACATGTGTATTTGCAAGTTTACATTACATTTCATCAAACTCTTGAAACCAAGTCAGTTCTGACCTGAAACAACATGAAATGTTGTAAAATTGCATTTGTAAGCATATGTAATGCAGTTGAGCACATCTAACTTTACAGAATGAAGATATTGCAAAACCATCCAAATCAAGCTTCTCTCAGCTTGATATGCTTCCACACTGTACTTAAGGGTATTCTCTATCATTGGTGAAGAGTTAACATGTGTATTTGCAAGTTTACATTACATTTCATCAAACTCTTGAAACCAAGTCAGTTCTGACCTGAAAACAACATGAAATGTTGTAAAATTGCATTTGTAAGCATATGTAGTACAGTTGAGCACATCTAACTTTACAGAATGAAGATATTGCA
The DNA here is from genome assembly GCF_036373705.1 of Amia ocellicauda. NCBI lineage: Eukaryota > Metazoa > Chordata > Actinopteri > Amiiformes > Amiidae > Amia > Amia ocellicauda. The sequence goes on from NW_027102684.1 coordinate 42,260, forward strand.
AAACCATCCAAATCAAGCTTCTTTCTGCTTGATATGCTTCCACACTGTACTTAAGGGCATTCTCTGTATAAGGTGAAGAGTTTACATGTGTATTTGCAAGTTTACATTACATTTCATCAAACTCTTGAAACCAAGTCAGTTCTGACCTGAAACAACATGAAATGTTGTAAAATTGCATTTGTAAGCATATGTAATGCAGTTGAGCACATCTAACTTTACAGAATGAAGATATTGCAAAACCATCCAAATCAAGCTTCTTTCTGCTTGATATGCTTCCACACTGTACTTAAGGGTATTCTCTATCATAGGTGAAGAGTTTACATGTGTATTTGCAAGTTTACATTACATTTCATCAAACTCTTGAAACCAAGTCAGTTCTGACCTGAAACAACATGAAATGTTGTAAAATTGCATTTGTAAGCATATGTAATGCAGTTGAGCACATCTAACTTTACAGAATGAAGATATTGCAAAACCATCCAAATCAAGCTTCTTTCTGCTTGATATGCTTCCACACTGTACTTAAGGGTATTCTCTATCATTGGTGAAGAGTTAACATGTGTATTTGCAAGTTTACATTACATTTCATCAAACTCTTGAAACCAAGTCAGTTCTGACCTGAAACAACATGAAATGTTGTAAAATTGCATTTGTAAGCATATGTAATGCAGTTGAGCACATCTAACTTTACAGAATGAAGATATTGCAAAACCATCCAAATCAAGCTTCTCTCAGCTTGATATGCTTCCACACTGTCCTTAAGGGTATTCTCTATCATTGGTGAAGAGTTTACATGTGTATTTGCAAGTTTACATTACATTTCATCAAACTCTTGAAACCAAGTCAGTTCTGACCTGAAACAACATGAAATGTTGTAAAATTGCATTTGTAAGCATATGTAATGCAGTTGAGCACATCTAACTTTACAGAATGAAGATATTGCAAAACCATCCAAATCAAGCTTCTTTCTGCTTGATATGCTTCCACACTGTACTTAAGGGTATTCTCTATCATAGGTGAAGAGTTTACATGTGTATTTGCAAGAATACATTACAATTCATCAAACTCTTGAAACTAAGTCAGTTCTGACCTGAAACAACATGAAATGTTGTAAAATTGCATTTGTAAGCATATGTAATGCAGTTGAGCACATCTAACTTTACAGAATGAAGATATTGCAAAACCATCCAAATCAAGCTTCTCTCAGCTTGATATGCTTCCACACTGTACTTAAGGGCATTCTCTGTATAAGGTGAAGAGTTTACATGTGTATTTGCAAGTTTACATTACATTTCATCAAACTCTTGAAACCAAGTCAGTTCTGACCTGAAACAACATGAAATGTTGTAAAATTGCATTTGTAAGCATATGTAATGCAGTTGAGCACATCTAACTTTACAGAATGAAGATATTGCAAAACCATCCAAATCAAGCTTCCTTCTGCTTGATATGCTTCCACACTGTACTTAAGGGCATTCTCTGTATAAGGTGAAGAGTTTACATGTGTATTTGCAAGTTTACATTACATTTCATCAAACTCTTGAAACCAAGTCAGTTCTGACCTGAAACAACATGAAATGTTGTAAAATTGCATTTGAAAGCATATGTAATGCAGTTGAGCACATCTAACTTTACAGAATGAAGATATTGCAAAACCATCCAAATCAAGCTTCCTTCTGCTTGATATGCTTCCACACTTAACTTAAAGGTATTCTCTATCATAGGTGAAGAGTTTACATGTGTATTTGCAAGTTTACATTACATTTCATCAAACTCTTGAAACCAAGTCAGTTCTGACCTGAAACAACATGAAATGTTGTAAAATTGCATTTGTAAGCATATGTAATGCAGTTGAGCACATCTAACTTTACAGAATGAAGATATTGCAAAACCATCCAAATCAAGCTTCTCTCAGCTTGATATGCTTCCACACTGTACTTAAGGGTATTCTCTATCATTGGTGAAGAGTTAACATGTGTATTTGCAAGTTTACATTACATTTCATCAAACTCTTGAAACCAAGTCAGTTCTGACCTGAAACAACATGAAATGTTGTAAAATTGCATTTGTAAGCATATGTAATGCAGTTGAGCACATCTAACTTTACAGAATGAAGATATTGCAAAACCATCCAAATCAAGCTTCTTTCTGCTTGATATGCTTCCACACTGTACTTAAGGGTATTCTCTATCATAGGTGAAGAGTTTACATGTGTATTTGCAAGTTTACATTACATTTCATCAAACTCTTGAAACCAAGTCAGTTCTGACCTGAAACAACATGAAATGTTGTAAAATTGCATTTGTAAGCATATGTAATGCAGTTGAGCACATCTAACTTTACAGAATTAAGATATTGCAAAACCATCCAAATCAAGCTTCTTTCTGCTTGATATGCTTCCACACTGTACTTAAGGGCATTCTCTGTATAAGGTGAAGAGTTTACATGTGTATTTGCAAGTTTACATTACATTTCATCAAACTCTTGAAACCAAGTCAGTTCTGACCTGAAACAACATGAAATGTTGTAAAATTGCATTTGAAAGCATATGTAATGCAGTTGAGCACATCAAACTTTACAGAATGAAGATATTGCAAAACCATCCAAATCAAGCTTCTTTCTGCTTGATATGCTTCCACACTGTACTTAAGGGCATTCTCTGTATAAGGTGAAGAGTTTACATGTGTATTTGCAAGTTTACATTACATTTCATCAAACTCTTGAAACCAAGTCAGTTCTGACCTGAAACAACATGAAATGTTGTAAAATTGCATTTGTAAGCATATGTAATGCAGTTGAGCACATCTAACTTTACAGAATGAAGATATTGCAAAACCATCCAAATCAAGCTTCTCTCAGCTTGATATGCTTCCACACTGTACTTAAGGGTATTCTCTATCATTGGTGAAGAGTTAACATGTGTATTTGCAAGTTTACATTACATTTCATCAAACTCTTGAAACCAAGTCAGTTCTGACCTGAAAACAACATGAAATGTTGTAAAATTGCATTTGTAAGCATATGTAGTACAGTTGAGCACATCTAACTTTACAGAATGAAGATATTGCAAAACCATCCAAATCAAGCTTCTTTCTGCTTGATATGCTTCCACACTGTACTTAAGGGCATTCTCTGTATAAGGTGAAGAGTTTACATGTGTATTTGCAAGTTTACATTACATTTCATCAAACTCTTGAAACCAAGTCAGTTCTGACCTGAAACAACATGAAATGTTGTAAAATTGCATTTGTAAGCATATGTAATGCAGTTGAGCACATCTAACTTTACAGAATGAAGATATTGCAAAACCATCCAAATCAAGCTTCTTTCTGCTTGATATGCTTCCACACTGTACTTAAGGGTATTCTCTATCATAGGTGAAGAGTTTACATGTGTATTTGCAAGTTTACATTACATTTCATCAAACTCTTGAAACCAAGTCAGTTCTGACCTGAAACAACATGAAATGTTGTAAAATTGCATTTGTAAGCATATGTAATGCAGTTGAGCACATCTAACTTTACAGAATGAAGATATTGCAAAACCATCCAAATCAAGCTTCTTTCTGCTTGATATGCTTCCACACTGTACTTAAGGGTATTCTCTATCATTGGTGAAGAGTTAACATGTGTATTTGCAAGTTTACATTACATTTCATCAAACTCTTGAAACCAAGTCAGTTCTGACCTGAAACAACATGAAATGTTGTAAAATTGCATTTGTAAGCATATGTAATGCAGTTGAGCACATCTAACTTTACAGAATGAAGATATTGCAAAACCATCCAAATCAAGCTTCTCTCAGCTTGATATGCTTCCACACTGTCCTTAAGGGTATTCTCTATCATTGGTGAAGAGTTTACATGTGTATTTGCAAGTTTACATTACATTTCATCAAACTCTTGAAACCAAGTCAGTTCTGACCTGAAACAACATGAAATGTTGTAAAATTGCATTTGAAAGCATATGTAATGCAGTTGAGCACATCTAACTTTACAGAATGAAGATATTGCAAAACCATCCAAATCAAGCTTCTTTCTGCTTGATATGCTTCCACACTGTACTTAAGGGTATTCTCTATCATAGGTGAAGAGTTTACATGTGTATTTGCAAGAATACATTACAATTCATCAAACTCTTGAAACTAAGTCAGTTCTGACCTGAAACAACATGAAATGTTGTAAAATTGCATTTGTAAGCATATGTAATGCAGTTGAGCACATCTAACTTTACAGAATGAAGATATTGCAAAACCATCCAAATCAAGCTTCTCTCAGCTTGATATGCTTCCACACTGTACTTAAGGGCATTCTCTGTATAAGGTGAAGAGTTTACATGTGTATTTGCAAGTTTACATTACATTTCATCAAACTCTTGAAACCAAGTCAGTTCTGACCTGAAACAACATGAAATGTTGTAAAATTGCATTTGTAAGCATATGTAATGCAGTTGAGCACATCTAACTTTACAGAATGAAGATATTGCAAAACCATCCAAATCAAGCTTCTTTCTGCTTGATATGCTTCCACACTGTACTTAAGGGCATTCTCTGTATAAGGTGAAGAGTTTACATGTGTATTTGCAAGTTTACATTACATTTCATCAAACTCTTGAAACCAAGTCAGTTCTGACCTGAAACAACATGAAATGTTGTAAAATTGCATTTGTAAGCATATGTAATGCAGTTGAGCACATCTAACTTTACAGAATGAAGATATTGCAAAACCATCCAAATCAAGCTTCTCTCAGCTTGATATGCTTCCACACTGTACTTAAGGGTATTCTCTATCATTGGTGAAGAGTTAACATGTGTATTTGCAAGTTTACATTACATTTCATCAAACTCTTGAAACCAAGTCAGTTCTGACCTGAAAACAACATGAAATGTTGTAAAATTGCATTTGTAAGCATATGTAGTACAGTTGAGCACATCTAACTTTACAGAATGAAGATATTGCAAAACCATCCAAATCAAGCTTCTTTCTGCTTGATATGCTTCCACACTGTACTTAAGGGCATTCTCTGTATAAGGTGAAGAGTTTACATGTGTATTTGCAAGTTTACATTACATTTCATCAAACTCTTGAAACCAAGTCAGTTCTGACCTGAAACAACATGAAATGTTGTAAAATTGCATTTGTAAGCATATGTAATGCAGTTGAGCACATCTAACTTTACAGAATGAAGATATTGCAAAACCATCCAAATCAAGCTTCTTTCTGCTTGATATGCTTCCACACTGTACTTAAGGGTATTCTCTATCATAGGTGAAGAGTTTACATGTGTATTTGCAAGTTTACATTACATTTCATCAAACTCTTGAAACCAAGTCAGTTCTGACCTGAAACAACATGAAATGTTGTAAAATTGCATTTGTAAGCATATGTAATGCAGTTGAGCACATCTAACTTTACAGAATGAAGATATTGCAAAACCATCCAAATCAAGCTTCTTTCTGCTTGATATGCTTCCACACTGTACTTAAGGGTATTCTCTATCATTGGTGAAGAGTTAACATGTGTATTTGCAAGTTTACATTACATTTCATCAAACTCTTGAAACCAAGTCAGTTCTGACCTGAAACAACATGAAATGTTGTAAAATTGCATTTGTAAGCATATGTAATGCAGTTGAGCACATCTAACTTTACAGAATGAAGATATTGCAAAACCATCCAAATCAAGCTTCTCTCAGCTTGATATGCTTCCACACTGTCCTTAAGGGTATTCTCTATCATTGGTGAAGAGTTTACATGTGTATTTGCAAGTTTACATTACATTTCATCAAACTCTTGAAACCAAGTCAGTTCTGACCTGAAACAACATGAAATGTTGTAAAATTGCATTTGTAAGCATATGTAATGCAGTTGAGCACATCTAACTTTACAGAATGAAGATATTGCAAAACCATCCAAATCAAGCTTCTTTCTGCTTGATATGCTTCCACACTGTACTTAAGGGTATTCTCTATCATAGGTGAAGAGTTTACATGTGTATTTGCAAGTTTACATTACATTTCATCAAACTCTTGAAACCAAGTCAGTTCTGACCTGAAACAACATGAAATGTTGTAAAATTGCATTTGTAAGCATATGTAATGCAGTTGAGCACATCTAACTTTACAGAATGAAGATATTGCAAAACCATCCAAATCAAGCTTCTTTCTGCTTGATATGCTTCCACACTGTACTTAAGGGTATTCTCTATCATTGGTGAAGAGTTAACATGTGTATTTGCAAGTTTACATTACATTTCATCAAACTCTTGAAACCAAGTCAGTTCTGACCTGAAACAACATGAAATGTTGTAAAATTGCATTTGTAAGCATATGTAATGCAGTTGAGCACATCTAACTTTACAGAATGAAGATATTGCAAAACCATCCAAATCAAGCTTCTCTCAGCTTGATATGCTTCCACACTGTACTTAAGGGCATTCTCTGTATAAGGTGAAGAGTTTACATGTGTATTTGCAAGTTTACATTACATTTCATCAAACTCTTGAAACCAAGTCAGTTCTGACCTGAAACAACATGAAATGTTGTAAAATTGCATTTGTAAGCATATGTAATGCAGTTGAGCACATCTAACTTTACAGAATGAAGATATTGCAAAACCATCCAAATCAAGCTTCTTTCTGCTTGATATGCTTCCACACTGTACTTAAGGGTATTCTCTATCATAGGTGAAGAGTTTACATGTGTATTTGCAAGTTTACATTACATTTCATCAAACTCTTGAAACCAAGTCAGTTCTGACCTGAAACAACATGAAATGTTGTAAAATTGCATTTGTAAGCATATGTAATGCAGTTGAGCACATCTAACTTTACAGAATTAAGATATTGCAAAACCATCCAAATCAAGCTTCTTTCTGCTTGATATGCTTCCACACTGTACTTAAGGGCATTCTCTGTATAAGGTGAAGAGTTTACATGTGTATTTGCAAGTTTACATTACATTTCATCAAACTCTTGAAACCAAGTCAGTTCTGACCTGAAACAACATGAAATGTTGTAAAATTGCATTTGAAAGCATATGTAATGCAGTTGAGCACATCAAACTTTACAGAATGAAGATATTGCAAAACCATCCAAATCAAGCTTCTTTCTGCTTGATATGCTTCCACACTGTACTTAAGGGCATTCTCTGTATAAGGTGAAGAGTTTACATGTGTATTTGCAAGTTTACATTACATTTCATCAAACTCTTGAAACCAAGTCAGTTCTGACCTGAAACAACATGAAATGTTGTAAAATTGCATTTGTAAGCATATGTAATGCAGTTGAGCACATCTAACTTTACAGAATGAAGATATTGCAAAACCATCCAAATCAAGCTTCTCTCAGCTTGATATGCTTCCACACTGTACTTAAGGGTATTCTCTATCATTGGTGAAGAGTTAACATGTGTATTTGCAAGTTTACATTACATTTCATCAAACTCTTGAAACCAAGTCAGTTCTGACCTGAAAACAACATGAAATGTTGTAAAATTGCATTTGTAAGCATATGTAGTACAGTTGAGCACATCTAACTTTACAGAATGAAGATATTGCAAAACCATCCAAATCAAGCTTCTCTCAGCTTGATATGCTTCCACACTGTACTTAAGGGCATTCTCTGTATAAGGTGAAGAGTTTACATGTGTATTTGCAAGTTTACATTACATTTCATCAAACTCTTGAAACCAAGTCAGTTCTGACCTGAAACAACATGAAATGTTGTAAAATTGCATTTGTAAGCATATGTAATGCAGTTGAGCACATCTAACTTTACAGAATGAAGATATTGCAAAACCATCCAAATCAAGCTTCTTTCTGCTTGATATGCTTCCACACTGTACTTAAGGGTATTCTCTATCATAGGTGAAGAGTTTACATGTGTATTTGCAAGTTTACATTACATTTCATCAAACTCTTGAAACCAAGTCAGTTCTGACCTGAAACAACATGAAATGTTGTAAAATTGCATTTGTAAGCATATGTAATGCAGTTGAGCACATCTAACTTTACAGAATGAAGATATTGCAAAACCATCCAAATCAAGCTTCTTTCTGCTTGATATGCTTCCACACTGTACTTAAGGGTATTCTCTATCATTGGTGAAGAGTTAACATGTGTATTTGCAAGTTTACATTACATTTCATCAAACTCTTGAAACCAAGTCAGTTCTGACCTGAAACAACATGAAATGTTGTAAAATTGCATTTGTAAGCATATGTAATGCAGTTGAGCACATCTAACTTTACAGAATGAAGATATTGCAAAACCATCCAAATCAAGCTTCTCTCAGCTTGATATGCTTCCACACTGTCCTTAAGGGTATTCTCTATCATTGGTGAAGAGTTTACATGTGTATTTGCAAGTTTACATTACATTTCATCAAACTCTTGAAACCAAGTCAGTTCTGACCTGAAACAACATGAAATGTTGTAAAATTGCATTTGTAAGCATATGTAATGCAGTTGAGCACATCTAACTTTACAGAATGAAGATATTGCAAAACCATCCAAATCAAGCTTCTTTCTGCTTGATATGCTTCCACACTGTACTTAAGGGTATTCTCTATCATAGGTGAAGAGTTTACATGTGTATTTGCAAGAATACATTACAATTCATCAAACTCTTGAAACTAAGTCAGTTCTCACCTGAAACAACATGAAATGTTGTAAAATTGCATTTGTAAGCATATGTAATGCAGTTGAGCACATCTAACTTTACAGAATGAAGATATTGCAAAACCATCCAAATCAAGCTTCTCTCAGCTTGATATGCTTCCACACTGTACTTAAGGGCATTCTCTGTATAAGGTGAAGAGTTTACATGTGTATTTGCAAGTTTACATTACATTTCATCAAACTCTTGAAACCAAGTCAGTTCTGACCTGAAACAACATGAAATGTTGTAAAATTGCATTTGTAAGCATATGTAATGCAGTTGAGCACATCTAACTTTACAGAATGAAGATATTGCAAAACCATCCAAATCAAGCTTCTTTCTGCTTGATATGCTTCCACACTGTACTTAAGGGTATTCTCTATCATAGGTGAAGAGTTTACATGTGTATTTGCAAGTTTACATTACATTTCATCAAACTCTTGAAACCAAGTCAGTTCTGACCTGAAACAACATGAAATGTTGTAAAATTGCATTTGTAAGCATATGTAATGCAGTTGAGCACATCTAACTTTACAGAATGAAGATATTGCAAAACCATCCAAATCAAGCTTCTTTCTGCTTGATATGCTTCCACACTGTACTTAAGGGTATTCTCTATCATTGGTGAAGAGTTAACATGTGTATTTGCAAGTTTACATTACATTTCATCAAACTCTTGAAACCAAGTCAGTTCTGACCTGAAACAACATGAAATGTTGTAAAATTGCATTTGTAAGCATATGTAATGCAGTTGAGCACATCTAACTTTACAGAATGAAGATATTGCAAAACCATCCAAATCAAGCTTCTCTCAGCTTGATATGCTTCCACACTGTCCTTAAGGGTATTCTCTATCATTGGTGAAGAGTTTACATGTGTATTTGCAAGTTTACATTACATTTCATCAAACTCTTGAAACCAAGTCAGTTCTGACCTGAAACAACATGAAATGTTGTAAAATTGCATTTGTAAGCATATGTAATGCAGTTGAGCACATCTAACTTTACAGAATGAAGATATTGCAAAACCATCCAAATCAAGCTTCTTTCTGCTTGATATGCTTCCACACTGTACTTAAGGGTATTCTCTATCATAGGTGAAGAGTTTACATGTGTATTTGCAAGAATACATTACAATTCATCAAACTCTTGAAACTAAGTCAGTTCTGACCTGAAACAACATGAAATGTTGTAAAATTGCATTTGTAAGCATATGTAATGCAGTTGAGCACATCTAACTTTACAGAATGAAGATATTGCAAAACCATCCAAATCAAGCTTCTCTCAGCTTGATATGCTTCCACACTGTACTTAAGGGCATTCTCTGTATAAGGTGAAGAGTTTACATGTGTATTTGCAAGTTTACATTACATTTCATCAATCTCTTGAAACCAAGTCAGTTCTGACCTGAAACAACATGAAATGTTGTAAAATTGCATTTGTAAGCATATGTAATGCAGTTGAGCACATCTAACTTTACAGAATGAAGATATTGCAAAACCATCCAAATCAAGCTTCTTTCTGCTTGATATGCTTCCACACTGTACTTAAGGGTATTCTCTATCATAGGTGAAGAGTTTACATGTGTATTTGCAAGTTTACATTACATTTCATCAAACTCTTGAAACCAAGTCAGTTCTGACCTGAAACAACATGAAATGTTGTAAAATTGCATTTGTAAGCATATGTAATGCAGTTGAGCACATCTAACTTTACAGAATGAAGATATTGCAAAACCATCCAAATCAAGCTTCTCTCAGCTTGATATGCTTCCACACTGTACTTAAGGGTATTCTCTATCATTGGTGAAGAGTTAACATGTGTATTTGCAAGTTTACATTACATTTCATCAAACTCTTGAAACCAAGTCAGTTCTGACCTGAAACAACATGAAATGTTGTAAAATTGCATTTGTAAGCATATGTAATGCAGTTGAGCACATCTAACTTTTACAGAATGAAGATATTGCAAAACCATCCAAATCAAGCTTCCTTCTGCTTGATATGCTTCCACACTGTACTTAAAGGTATTCTCTATCATTGCTGAAGAGTTTACATGTGTATTTGCAAGTTCACATTACATTTCATTAAACTCTTGAAACCAAGTCAGTTCTGACCTGAAACAACATGAAATGTTGTAAAATTGCATTTGTAAGCATATGTAATGCAGTTGAGCACATCTAACTTTACAGAATGAAGATATTGCAAAACCATCCAAATCAAGCTTCTCTCAGCTTGATATGCTTCCACACTGTACTTAAGGTATTCTCTATCATTGGTGAAGAGTTAACATGTGTATTTGCAAGTTTACATTACACTTCATCAAACTCTTGAAACCAAGTCAGTTCTCACCTGAAACAACATGAAATGTTGTAAAATTGCATTTGTAAGCATATGTAATGCAGTTGAGCACATCTAACTTTACAGAATGAAGATATTGCAAAACCATCCAAATCAAGCTTCTCTCAGCTTGATATGCTTCCACACTGTACTTAAGGGTATTCTCTATCATTGGTGAAGAGTTAACATGTGTATTTGCAAGTTTACATTACATTTCATCAAACTCTTGAAACCAAGTCAGTTCTGACCTGAAACAACATGAAATGTTGTAAAATTGCATTTGTAAGCATATGTAATGCAGTTGAGCACATCTAACTTTTACAGAATGAAGATATTGCAAAACCATCCAAATCAAGCTTCTCTCAGCTTGATATGCTTCCACACTGTCCTTAAGGGTATTCTCTATCATTGGTGAAGAGTTTACATGTGTATTTGCAAGTTTACATTACATTTCATCAAACTCTTGAAACCAAGTCAGTTCTGACCTGAAACAACATGAAATGTTGTAAAATTGCATTTGTAAGCATATGTAATGCAGTTGAGCACATCTAACTTTACAGAATGAAGATATTGCAAAACCATCCAAATCAAGCTTCTCTCAGCTTGATATGCTTCCACACTGTACTTAAGGGCATTCTCTGTATAAGGTGAAGAGTTTACATGTGTATTTGCAAGTTTACATTACATTTCATCAAACTCTTGAAACCAAGTCAGTTCTGACCTGAAACAACATGAAATGTTGTAAAATTGCATTTGTAAGCATATGTAATGCAGTTGAGCACATCTAACTTTACAGAATGAAGATATTGCAAAACCATCCAAATCAAGCTTCTTTCTGCTTGATATGCTTCCACACTGTACTTAAGGGTATTCTCTATCATAGGTGAAGAGTTTACATGTGTATTTGCAAGAATACATTACAATTCATCAAACTCTTGAAACTAAGTCAGTTCTCACCTGAAACAACATGAAATGTTGTAAAATTGCATTTGTAAGCATATGTAATGCAGTTGAGCACATCTAACTTTACAGAATTAAGATATTGCAAAACCATCCAAATCAAGCTTCTCTCAGCTTGATATGCTTCCACACTGTACTTAAGGGCATTCTCTGTATAAGGTGAAGAGTTTACATGTGTATTTGCAAGTTTACATTACATTTCATCAAACTCTTGAAACCAAGTCAGTTCTGACCTGAAACAACATGAAATGTTGTAAAATTGCATTTGTAAGCATATGTAATGCAGTTGAGCACATCTAACTTTACAGAATGAAGATATTGCAAAACCATCCAAATCAAGCTTCTTTCTGCTTGATATGCTTCCACACTGTACTTAAGGGTATTCTCTATCATAGGTGAAGAGTTTACATGTGTATTTGCAAGTTTACATTACATTTCATCAAACTCTTGAAACCAAGTCAGTTCTGACCTGAAACAACATGAAATGTTGTAAAATTGCATTTGTAAGCATATGTAATGCAGTTGAGCACATCTAACTTTACAGAATTAAGATATTGCAAAACCATCCAAATCAAGCTTCTCTCAGCTTGATATGCTTCCACACTGTACTTAAGGGTATTCTCTATCATTGGTGAAGAGTTAACATGTGTATTTGCAAGTTTACATTACACTTCATCAAACTCTTGAAACCAAGTCAGTTCTCACCTGAAACAACATGAAATGTTGTAAAATTGCATTTGTAAGCATATGTAATGCAGTTGAGCACATCTAACTTTACAGAATGAAGATATTGCAAAACCATCCAAATCAAGCTTCTCTCAGCTTGATATGCTTCCACACTGTACTTAAGGGTATTCTCTATCATTGGTGAAGAGTTAACATGTGTATTTGCAAGTTTACATTACATTTCATCAAACTCTTGAAACCAAGTCAGTTCTGACCTGAAACAACATGAAATGTTGTAAAATTGCATTTGTAAGCATATGTAATGCAGTTGAGCACATCTAACTTTTACAGAATGAAGATATTGCAAAACCATCCAAATCAAGCTTCCTTCTGCTTGATATGCTTCCACACTGTACTTAAAGGTATTCTCTATCATTGCTGAAGAGTTTACATGTGTATTTGCAAGTTCACATTACATTTCATTAAACTCTTGAAACCAAGTCAGTTCTGACCTGAAACAACATGAAATGTTGTAAAATTGCATTTGTAAGCATATGTAATGCAGTTGAGCACATCTAACTTTACAGAATGAAGATATTGCAAAACCATCCAAATCAAGCTTCTCTCAGCTTGATATGCTTCCACACTGTACTTAAGGTATTCTCTATCATTGGTGAAGAGTTAACATGTGTATTTGCAAGTTTACATTACACTTCATCAAACTCTTGAAACCAAGTCAGTTCTCACCTGAAACAACATGAAATGTTGTAAAATTGCATTTGTAAGCATATGTAATGCAGTTGAGCACATCTAACTTTACAGAATGAAGATATTGCAAAACCATCCAAATCAAGCTTCTCTCAGCTTGATATGCTTCCACACTGTACTTAAGGGTATTCTCTATCATTGGTGAAGAGTTAACATGTGTATTTGCAAGTTTACATTACATTTCATCAAACTCTTGAAACCAAGTCAGTTCTGACCTGAAACAACATGAAATGTTGTAAAATTGCATTTGTAAGCATATGTAATGCAGTTGAGCACATCTAACTTTTACAGAATGAAGATATTGCAAAACCATCCAAATCAAGCTTCTCTCAGCTTGATATGCTTCCACACTGTCCTTAAGGGTATTCTCTATCATTGGTGAAGAGTTTACATGTGTATTTGCAAGTTTACATTACATTTCATCAAACTCTTGAAACCAAGTCAGTTCTGACCTGAAACAACATGAAATGTTGTAAAATTGCATTTGTAAGCATATGTAATGCAGTTGAGCACATCTAACTTTACAGAATGAAGATATTGCAAAACCATCCAAATCAAGCTTCTCTCAGCTTGATATGCTTCCACACTGTACTTAAGGGCATTCTCTGTATAAGGTGAAGAGTTTACATGTGTATTTGCAAGTTTACATTACATTTCATCAAACTCTTGAAACCAAGTCAGTTCTGACCTGAAACAACATGAAATGTTGTAAAATTGCATTTGTAAGCATATGTAATGCAGTTGAGCACATCTAACTTTACAGAATGAAGATATTGCAAAACCATCCAAATCAAGCTTCTTTCTGCTTGATATGCTTCCACACTGTACTTAAGGGTATTCTCTATCATAGGTGAAGAGTTTACATGTGTATTTGCAAGAATACATTACAATTCATCAAACTCTTGAAACTAAGTCAGTTCTCACCTGAAACAACATGAAATGTTGTAAAATTGCATTTGTAAGCATATGTAATGCAGTTGAGCACATCTAACTTTACAGAATGAAGATATTGCAAAACCATCCAAATCAAGCTTCTCTCAGCTTGATATGCTTCCACACTGTACTTAAGGGCATTCTCTGTATAAGGTGAAGAGTTTACATGTGTATTTGCAAGTTTACATTACATTTCATCAAACTCTTGAAACCAAGTCAGTTCTGACCTGAAACAACATGAAATGTTGTAAAATTGCATTTGTAAGCATATGTAATGCAGTTGAGCACATCTAACTTTACAGAATGAAGATATTGCAAAACCATCCAAATCAAGCTTCTTTCTGCTTGATATGCTTCCACACTGTACTTAAGGGTATTCTCTATCATAGGTGAAGAGTTTACATGTGTATTTGCAAGTTTACATTACATTTCATCAAACTCTTGAAACCAAGTCAGTTCTGACCTGAAACAACATGAAATGTTGTAAAATTGCATTTGTAAGCATATGTAATGCAGTTGAGCACATCTAACTTTACAGAATTAAGATATTGCAAAACCATCCAAATCAAGCTTCTCTCAGCTTGATATGCTTCCACACTGTACTTAAGGGTATTCTCTATCATTGGTGAAGAGTTAACATGTGTATTTGCAAGTTTACATTACACTTCATCAAACTCTTGAAACCAAGTCAGTTCTCACCTGAAACAACATGAAATGTTGTAAAATTGCATTTGTAAGCATATGTAATGCAGTTGAGCACATCTAACTTTACAGAATGAAGATATTGCAAAACCATCCAAATCAAGCTTCTCTCAGCTTGATATGCTTCCACACTGTACTTAAGGGTATTCTCTATCATTGGTGAAGAGTTAACATGTGTATTTGCAAGTTTACATTACATTTCATCAAACTCTTGAAACCAAGTCAGTTCTGACCTGAAACAACATGAAATGTTGTAAAATTGCATTTGTAAGCATATGTAATGCAGTTGAGCACATCTAACTTTTACAGAATGAAGATATTGCAAAACCATCCAAATCAAGCTTCTCTCAGCTTGATATGCTTCCACACTGTACTTATGGGTATTCTCTATCATTGCTGAAGAGTTTACATGTGTATTTGCAAGTTCACATTACATTTCATTAAACTCTTGAAACCAAGTCAGTTCTGACCTGAAACAACATGAAATGTTGTAAAATTGCATTTGTAAGCATATGTAATGCAGTTGAGCACATCTAACTTTACAGAATGAAGATATTGCAAAACCATCCAAATCAAGCTTCTCTCAGCTTGATATGCTTCCACACTGTACTTAAGGTATTCTCTATCATTGGTGAAGAGTTAACATGTGTATTTGCAAGTTTACATTACACTTCATCAAACTCTTGAAACCAAGTCAGTTCTCACCTGAAACAACATGAAATGTTGTAAAATTGCATTTGTAAGCATATGTAATGCAGTTGAGCACATCTAACTTTACAGAATGAAGATATTGCAAAACCATCCAAATCAAGCTTCTCTCAGCTTGATATGCTTCCACACTGTACTTAAGGGTATTCTCTATCATTGGTGAAGAGTTAACATGTGTATTTGCAAGTTTACATTACATTTCATCAAACTCTTGAAACCAAGTCAGTTCTGACCTGAAACAACATGAAATGTTGTAAAATTGCATTTGTAAGCATATGTAATGCAGTTGAGCACATCTAACTTTTACAGAATGAAGATATTGCAAAACCATCCAAATCAAGCTTCTCTCAGCTTGATATGCTTCCAAACTGTACTTATGGGTATTCTCTATCATTGCTGAAGAGTTAACATGTGTATTTGCAAGTTCACATTACATTTCATTAAACTCTTGAAACCAAGTCAGTTCTGACCTGAAACAACATGAAATGTTGTAAAATTGCATTTGTAAGCATATGTAATGCAGTTGAGCACATCTAACTTTACAGAATGAAGATATTGCAAAACCATCCAAATCAAGCTTCTCTCAGCTTGATATGCTTCCACACTGTACTTAAGGTATTCTCTATCATTGGTGAAGTGTTTACATGTGTATTTGCAAGTTTACATTACATTTCATCAAACTCTTGAAACCAAGTCAGTTCTGACCTGAAACAACATGAAATGTTGTAAAATTGCATTTGTAAGCATATGTAATGCAGTTGAGCACATCTAACTTTACAGAATGAAGATATTGCAAAACCATCCAAATCAAGCTTCTCTCAGCTTGATATGCTTCCACACTGTCCTTAAGGGTATTCTCTATCATTGGTGAAGAGTTTACATGTGTATTTGCAAGTTTACATTACATTTCATCAAACTCTTGAAACCAAGTCAGTTCTGACCTGAAACAACATGAAATGTTGTAAAATTGCATTTGTAAGCATATGTAATGCAGTTGAGCACATCTAACTTTACAGAATGAAGATATTGCAAAACCATCCAAATCAAGCTTCTTTCTGCTTGATATGCTTCCACACTGTACTTAAGGGTATTCTCTATCATAGGTGAAGAGTTTACATGTGTATTTGCAAGAATACATTACAATTCATCAAACTCTTGAAACCAAGTCAGTTCTCACCTGAAACAACATGAAATGTTGTAAAATTGCATTTGTAAGCATATGTAATGCAGTTGAGCACATCTAACTTTACAGAATGAAGATATTGCAAAACCATCCAAATCAAGCTTCTCTCAGCTTGATATGCTTCCACACTGTACTTAAGGGTATTCTCTATCATTGGTGAAGAGTTAACATGTGTATTTGCAAGTTTACATTACATTTCATCAAACTCTTGAAACCAAGTCAGTTCTGACCTGAAACAACATGAAATGTTGTAAAATTGCATTTGTAAGCATATGTAATGCAGTTGAGCACATCTAACTTTTACAGAATGAAGATATTGCAAAACCATCCAAATCAAGCTTCTCTCAGCTTGATATGCTTCCACACTGTACTTATGGGTATTCTCTATCATTGCTGAAGAGTTAACATGTGTATTTGCAAGTTCACATTACATTTCATTAAACTCTTGAAACCAAGTCAGTTCTGACCTGAAACAACATGAAATGTTGTAAAATTGCATTTGTAAGCATATGTAATGCAGTTGAGCACATCTAACTTTACAGAATGAAGATATTGCAAAACCATCCAAATCAAGCTTCTCTCAGCTTGATATGCTTCCACACTGTACTTAAGGTATTCTCTATCATTGGTGAAGTGTTTACATGTGTATTTGCAAGTTTACATTACATTTCATCAAACTCTTGAAACCAAGTCAGTTCTGACCTGAAACAACATGAAATGTTGTAAAATTGCATTTGAAAGCATATGTAATGCAGTTGAGCACATCTAACTTTACAGAATGAAGATATTGCAAAACCATCCAAATCAAGTTTCTCTCAGCTTGATATGCTTCCACACTGTACTTAAGGGTATTCTCTATCATTGGTGAAGAGTTAACATGTGTATTTGCAAGTTAACATTACATTTCATCAAACTCTTGAAACCAAGTCAGTTCTGACCTGAAACAACATGAAATGTTGTAAAATTGCATTTGTAAGCATATGTAATGCAGTTGAGCACATCTAACTTTACAGAATGAAGATATTGCAAAACCATCCAAATCAAGCTTCCTTCTGCTTGATATGCTTCCACACTGTACTTAAGGGTATTCTCTATCATAGGTGAAGAGTTTACATGTGTATTTGCAAGTTTACATTACATTTCATCAAACTCTTGAAACCAAGTCAGTTCTGACCTGAAACAACATGAAATGTTGTAAAATTGCATTTGTAAGCATATGTAATGCAGTTGAGCACATCTAACTTTACAGAATGAAGATATTGCAAAACCATCCAAATCAAGCTTCTCTCAGCTTGATATGCTTCCACACTGTACTTAAGGGTATTCTCTATCATTGGTGAAGAGTTAACATGTGTATTTGCAAGTTTACATTACACTTCATCAAACTCTTGAAACCAAGTCAGTTCTGACCTGAAACAACATGAAATGTTGTAAAATTGCATTTGTAAGCATATGTAATGCAGTTGAGCACATCTAACTTTACAGAATGAAGATATTGCAAAACCATCCAAATCAAGCTTCTTTCTGCTTGATATGCTTCCACACTGTACTTAAGGGCATTCTCTGTATAAGGTAAAGAGTTTACATGTGTATTTGCAAGTTTACATTACATTTCATCAAACTCTTGAAACCAAGTCAGTTCTGACCTGAAACAACATGAAATGTTGTAAAATTGCATTTGTAAGCATATGTAATGCAGTTGAGCACATCTAACTTTACAGAATGAAGATATTGCAAAACCATCCAAATCAAGCTTCTTTCTGCTTGATATGCTTCCACACTGTACTTAAGGGTATTCTCTATCATAGGTGAAGAGTTTACATGTGTATTTGCAAGTTTACATTACATTTCATCAAACTCTTGAAACCAAGTCAGTTCTGACCTGAAACAACATGAAATGTTGTAAAATTGCATTTGTAAGCATATGTAATGCAGTTGAGCACATCTAACTTTACAGAATGAAGATATTGCAAAACCATCCAAATCAAGCTTCTCTCAGCTTGATATGCTTCCACACTGTCCTTAAGGGTATTCTCTATCATTGGTGAAGAGTTTACATGTGTATTTGCAAGTTTACATTACATTTCATCAAACTCTTGAAACCAAGTCAGTTCTGACCTGAAACAACATGAAATGTTGTAAAATTGCATTTGAAAGCATATGTAATGCAGTTGAGCACATCTAACTTTACAGAATGAAGATATTGCAAAACCATCCAAATCAAGCTTCTTTCTGCTTGATATGCTTCCACACTGTCCTTAAGGGTATTCTCTATCATTGGTGAAGAGTTTACATGTGTATTTGCAAGTTTACATTACATTTCATCAAACTCTTGAAACCAAGTCAGTTCTGACCTGAAACAACATGAAATGTTGTAAAATTGCATTTGTAAGCATATGTAATGCAGTTGAGCACATCTAACTTTACAGAATGAAGATATTGCAAAACCATCCAAATCAAGTTTCTCTCAGCTTGATATGCTTCCACACTGTACTTAAGGGTATTCTCTATCATTGGTGAAGAGTTAACATGTGTATTTGCAAGTTAACATTACATTTCATCAAACTCTTGAAACCAAGTCAGTTCTGACCTGAAACAACATGAAATGTTGTAAAATTGCATTTGTAAGCATATGTAATGCAGTTGAGCACATCTAACTTTACAGAATGAAGATATTGCAAAACCATCCAAATCAAGCTTCTTTCTGCTTGATATGCTTCCACACTGTACTTAAGGGTATTCTCTATCATTGGTGAAGAGTTAACATGTGTATTTGCAAGTTTACATTACACTTCATCAAACTCTTGAAACCAAGTCAGTTCTGACCTGAAACAACATGAAATGTTGTAAAATTGCATTTGTAAGCATATGTAATGCAGTTGAGCACATCTAACTTTACAGAATGAAGATATTGCAAAACCATCCAAATCAAGCTTCTTTCTGCTTGATATGCTTCCACACTGTACTTAAGGGTATTCTCTATCATTGGTGAAGAGTTTACATGTGTATTTGCAAGTTTACATTACATTTCATCAAACTCTTGAAACCAAGTCAGTTCTGACCTGAAACAACATGAAATGTTGTAAAATTGCATTTGTAAGCATATGTAATGCAGTTGAGCACATCTAACTTTACAGAATGAAGATATTGCAAAACCATCCAAATCAAGCTTCTCTCAGCTTGATATGCTTCCACACTGTACTTAAGGGTATTCTCTATCATAGGTGAAGAGTTTACATGTGTATTTGCAAGTTTACATTACATTTCATCAAACTCTTGAAACCAAGTCAGTTCTGACCTGAAACAACATGAAATGCTGTAAAATTGCATTTGTAAGCATATGTAATGCACTTGAGCACATCTAACTTTACAGAATGAAGATATTGCAAAACCATCCAAATCAAGCTTCTCTCAGCTTGATATGCTTCCACACTGTCCTTAAGGGTATTCTCTATCATTGGTGAAGAGTTTACATGTGTATTTGCAAGTTTACATTACATTTCATCAAACTCTTGAAACCAAGTCAGTTCTGACCTGAAACAACATGAAATGTTGTAAAATTGCATTTGTAAGCATATGTAATGCAGTTGAGCACATCTAACTTTACAGAATGAAGATATTGCAAAACCATCCAAATCAAGCTTCTTTCTGCTTGATATGCTTCCACACTGTACTTAAGGGTATTCTCTATCATAGGTGAAGAGTTTACATGTGTATTTGCAAGAATACATTACAATTCATCAAACTCTTGAAACCAAGTCAGTTCTCACCTGAAACAACATGAAATGTTGTAAAATTGCATTTGTAAGCATATGTAATGCAGTTGAGCACATCTAACTTTACAGAATGAAGATATTGCAAAACCATCCAAATCAAGCTTCTCTCAGCTTGATATGCTTCCACACTGTACTTAAGGGTATTCTCTATCATTGGTGAAGAGTTAACATGTGTATTTGCAAGTTTACATTACATTTCATCAAACTCTTGAAACCAAGTCAGTTCTGACCTGAAACAACATGAAATGTTGTAAAATTGCATTTGTAAGCATATGTAATGCAGTTGAGCACATCTAACTTTTACAGAATGAAGATATTGCAAAACCATCCAAATCAAGCTTCTCTCAGCTTGATATGCTTCCACACTGTACTTATGGGTATTCTCTATCATTGCTGAAGATTTAACATGTGTATTTGCAAGTTCACATTACATTTCATTAAACTCTTGAAACCAAGTCAGTTCTGACCTGAAACAACATGAAATGTTGTAAAATTGCATTTGTAAGCATATGTAATGCAGTTGAGCACATCTAACTTTACAGAATGAAGATATTGCAAAACCATCCAAATCAAGCTTCTCTCAGCTTGATATGCTTCCACACTGTACTTAAGGTATTCTCTATCATTGGTGAAGTGTTTACATGTGTATTTGCAAGTTTACATTACATTTCATCAAACTCTTGAAACCAAGTCAGTTCTGACCTGAAACAACATGAAATGTTGTAAAATTGCATTTGAAAGCATATGCAATGCAGTTGAGCACATCTAACTTTACAGAATGAAGATATTGCAAAACCATCCAAATCAAGCTTCTTTCTGCTTGATATGCTTCCACACTGTACTTAAGGGTATTCTCTATCATTGGTGAAGAGTTTACATGTGTATTTGCAAGTTTACATTACATTTCATCAAACTCTTGAAACCAAGTCAGTTCTGACCTGAAACAACATGAAATGTTGTAAAATTGCATTTGTAAGCATATGTAATGCAGTTGAGCACATCTAACTTTACAGAATGAAGATATTGCAAAACCATCCAAATCAAGTTTCTCTCAGCTTGATATGCTTCCACACTGTACTTAAGGGTATTCTCTATCATTGGTGAAGAGTTAACATGTGTATTTGCAAGTTAACATTACATTTCATCAAACTCTTGAAACCAAGTCAGTTCTGACCTGAAACAACATGAAATGTTGTAAAATTGCATTTGTAAGCATATGTAATGCAGTTGAGCACATCTAACTTTACAGAATTAAGATATTGCAAAACCATCCAAATCAAGCTTCTTTCTGCTTGATATGCTTCCACACTGTACTTAAGGGTATTCTCTATCATTGGTGAAGAGTTAACATGTGTATTTGCAAGTTTACATTACACTTCATCAAACTCTTGAAACCAAGTCAGTTCTGACCTGAAACAACATGAAATGTTGTAAAATTGCATTTGTAAGCATATGTAATGCAGTTGAGCACATCTAACTTTACAGAATGAAGATATTGCAAAACCATCCAAATCAAGCTTCTTTCTGCTTGATATGCTTCCACACTGTACTTAAGGGCATTCTCTGTATAAGGTAAAGAGTTTACATGTGTATTTGCAAGTTTACATTACATTTCATCAAACTCTTGAAACCAAGTCAGTTCTGACCTGAAACAACATGAAATGTTGTAAAATTGCATTTGTAAGCATATGTAATGCAGTTGAGCACATCTAACTTTACAGAATGAAGATATTGCAAAACCATCCAAATCAAGCTTCTTTCTGCTTGATATGCTTCCACACTGTCCTTAAGGGTATTCTCTATCATTGGTGAAGAGTTAACATGTGTATTTGCAAGTTTACATTACATTTCATCAAACTCTTGAAACCAAGTCAGTTCTGACCTGAAACAACATGAAATGTTGTAAAATTGCATTTGTAAGCATATGTAATGCAGTTGAGCACATCTAACTTTACAGAATGAAGATATTGCAAAACCATCCAAATCAAGCTTCTCTCAGCTTGATATGCTTCCACACTGTACTTAAGGGTATTCTCTATCATTGGTGAAGAGTTTACATGTGTATTTGCAAGTTTACATTACATTTCATCAAACTCTTGAAACCAAGTCAGTTCTGACCTGAAACAACATGAAATGTTGTAAAATTGCATTTGTAAGCATATGTAATGCAGTTGAGCACATCTAACTTTACAGAATGAAGATATTGCAAAACCATCCAAATCAAGCTTCTTTCTGCTTGATATGCTTCCACACTGTACTTAAGGGCATTCTCTGTATAAGGTGAAGAGTTAACATGTGTATTTGCAAGTTTACATTACATTTCATCAAACTCTTGAAACCAAGTCAGTTCTGACCTGAAACAACATGAAATGTTGTAAAATTGCATTTGAAAGCATATGTAATGCAGTTGAGCACATCTAACTTTACAGAATGAAGATATTGCAAAACCATCCAAATCAAGCTTCCTTCTGCTTGATATGCTTCCACACTGTACTTAAGGGCATTCTCTGTATAAGGTGAAGAGTTTACATGTGTATTTGCAAGTTTACATTACATTTCATCAAACTCTTGAAACCAAGTCAGTTCTGACCTGAAACAACATGAAATGTTGTAAAATTGCATTTGTAAGCATATGTAATGCAGTTGAGCACATCTAACTTTACAGAATGAAGATATTGCAAAACCATCCAAATCAAGCTTCTTTCTGCTTGATATGCTTCCACACTGTACTTAAGGGCATTCTCTGTATAAGGTGAAGAGTTTACATGTGTATTTGCAAGTTTACATTACATTTCATCAAACTCTTGAAACCAAGTCAGTTCTGACCTGAAACAACATGAAATGTTGTAAAATTGCATTTGAAAGCATATGTAATGCAGTTGAGCACATCTAACTTTACAGAATGAAGATATTGCAAAACCATCCAAATCAAGCTTCCTTCTGCTTGATATGCTTCCACACTGTACTTAAAGGTATTCTCTATCATAGGTGAAGAGTTTACATGTGTATTTGCAAGTTTACATTACATTTCATCAAACTCTTGAAACCAAGTCAGTTCTGACCTGAAACAACATGAAATGTTGTAAAATTGCATTTGTAAGCATATGTAATGCAGTTGAGCACATCTAACTTTACAGAATGAAGATATTGCAAAACCATCCAAATCAAGCTTCCTTCTGCTTGATATGCTTCCACACTGTACTTAAGGGTATTCTCTATCATAGGTGAAGAGTTTACATGTGTATTTGCAAGTTTACATTACATTTCATCAAACTCTTGAAACCAAGTCAGTTCTGACCTGAAACAACATGAAATGTTGTAAAATTGCATTTGTAAGCATATGTAATGCAGTTGAGCACATCTAACTTTACAGAATGAAGATATTGCAAAACCATCCAAATCAAGCTTCTCTCAGCTTGATATGCTTCCACACTGTACTTAAGGGTATTCTCTATCATTGGTGAAGAGTTAACATGTGTATTTGCAAGTTTACATTACATTTCATCAAACTCTTGAAACCAAGTCAGTTCTGACCTGAAACAACATGAAATGTTGTAAAATTGCATTTGTAAGCATATGTAATGCAGTTGAGCACATCTAACTTTACAGAATGAAGATATTGCAAAACCATCCAAATCAAGCTTCTTTCTGCTTGATATGCTTCCACACTGTACTTAAGGGTATTCTCTATCATAGGTGAAGAGTTTACATGTGTATTTGCAAGTTTACATTACATTTCATCAAACTCTTGAAACCAAGTCAGTTCTGACCTGAAACAACATGAAATGTTGTAAAATTGCATTTGTAAGCATATGTAATGCAGTTGAGCACATCTAACTTTACAGAATTAAGATATTGCAAAACCATCCAAATCAAGCTTCTTTCTGCTTGATATGCTTCCACACTGTACTTAAGGGCATTCTCTGTATAAGGTGAAGAGTTTACATGTGTATTTGCAAGTTTACATTACATTTCATCAAACTCTTGAAACCAAGTCAGTTCTGACCTGAAACAACATGAAATGTTGTAAAATTGCATTTGTAAGCATATGTAATGCAGTTGAGCACATCTAACTTTACAGAATGAAGATATTGCAAAACCATCCAAATCAAGCTTCTTTCTGCTTGATATGCTTCCACACTGTACTTAAGGGCATTCTGTGTATAAGGTGAAGAGTTTACATGTGTATTTGCAAGTTTACATTACATTTCATCAAACTCTTGAAACCAAGTCAGTTCTGACCTGAAACAACATGAAATGTTGTAAAATTGCATTTGTAAGCATATGTAATGCAGTTGAGCACATCTAACTTTACAGAATGAAGATATTGCAAAACCATCCAAATCAAGCTTCTTTCTGCTTGATATGCTTCCACACTGTACTTAAGGGTATTCTCTATCATAGGTGAAGAGTTTACATGTGTATTTGCAAGTTTACATTACATTTCATCAAACTCTTGAAACCAAGTCAGTTCTGACCTGAAACAACATGAAATGTCGTAAAATTGCATTTGTAAGCATATGTAATGCAGTTGAGCACATCTAACTTTACAGAATGAAGATATTGCAAAACCATCCAAATCAAGCTTCTTTCTGCTTGATATGCTTCCACACTGTACTTAAGGGCATTCTCTGTATAAGGTGAAGAGTTTACATGTGTATTTGCAAGTTTACATTACATTTCATCAAACTCTTGAAACCAAGTGAGTTCTGACCTGAAACAACATGAAATGTTGTAAAATTGCATTTGTTAGATGCAGTTGAGCACATCTAACTTCACAGAATGAAGATATTGCAAAACCATCCAAATCAAGCTTCTTTCTGCTTGATATGCTTCCACACTGTACTTAAGGGTATTCTCTATCATAGGTGAAGAGTTTACACATGTATTTGCAAGTTTACATTACATTTCATCAAACTCTTGAAACCAAGTCAGTTCTGACCTGAAACAACATGAAATGTTGTAAAATTGCATTTGTAAGCATATGTAATGCAGTTGAGCACATCTAACTTTACAGAATGAAGATATTGCAAAACCATCCAAATCAAGCTTCTCTCAGCTTGATATGCTTCCACACTGTACTTAAGGGTATTCTCTATCATTGGTGAAGAGTTAACATGTGTATTTGCAAGTTTACATTACATTTCATCAAACTCTTGAAACCAAGTCAGTTCTGACCTGAAACAACATGAAATGTTGTAAAATTGCATTTGTAAGCATATGTAATGCAGTTGAGCACATCTAACTTTACAGAATGAAGATATTGAAAAACCATCCAAATCAAGCTTCTTTCTGCTTGATATGCTTCCACACTGTACTTAAGGGTATTCTCTATCATAGGTGAAGAGTTTACATGTGTATTTGCAAGAATACATTACAATTCATCAAACTCTTGAAACCAAGTCAGTTCTGACCTGAAACAACATGAAATGTTGTAAAATTGCATTTGTAAGCATATGTAATGCAGTTGAGCACATCTAACTTTACAGAATGAAGATATTGCAAAACCATCCAAATCAAGCTTCTCTCAGCTTGATATGCTTCCACACTGTACTTAAGGGTATTCTCTATCATTGGTGAAGAGTTAACATGTGTATTTGCAAGTTTACATTACATTTCATCAAACTCTTGAAACCAAGTCAGTTCTGACCTGAAACAACATGAAATGTTGTAAAATTGCATTTGTAAGCATATGTAATGCAGTTGAGCACATCTAACTTTACAGAATGAAGATATTGCAAAACCATCCAAATCAAGCTTCTTTCTGCTTGATATGCTTCCACACTGTACTTAAGGGCATTCTCTGTATAAGGTGAAGAGTTAACATGTGTATTTGCAAGTTTACATTACATTTCATCAAACTCTTGAAACCAAGTCAGTTCTGACCTGAAACAACATGAAATGTTGTAAAATTGCATTTGAAAGCATATGTAATGCAGTTGAGCACATCTAACTTTACAGAATGAAGATATTGCAAAACCATCCAAATCAAGCTTCCTTCTGCTTGATATGCTTCCACACTGTACTTAAGGGCATTCTCTGTATAAGGTGAAGAGTTTACATGTGTATTTGCAAGTTTACATTACATTTCATCAAACTCTTGAAACCAAGTCAGTTCTGACCTGAAACAACATGAAATGTTGTAAAATTGCATTTGAAAGCATATGTAATGCAGTTGAGCACATCTAACTTTACAGAATGAAGATATTGCAAAACCATCCAAATCAAGCTTCCTTCTGCTTGATATGCTTCCACACTGTACTTAAAGGTATTCTCTATCATAGGTGAAGAGTTTACATGTGTATTTGCAAGTTTACATTACATTTCATCAAACTCTTGAAACCAAGTCAGTTCTGACCTGAAACAACATGAAATGTTGTAAAATTGCATTTGTAAGCATATGTAATGCAGTTGAGCACATCTAACTTTACAGAATGAAGATATTGCAAAACCATCCAAATCAAGCTTCCTTCTGCTTGATATGCTTCCACACTGTACTTAAGGGTATTCTCTATCATAGGTGAAGAGTTTACATGTGTATTTGCAAGTTTACATTACATTTCATCAAACTCTTGAAACCAAGTCAGTTCTGACCTGAAACAACATGAAATGTTGTAAAATTGCATTTGTAAGCATATGTAATGCAGTTGAGCACATCTAACTTTACAGAATGAAGATATTGCAAAACCATCCAAATCAAGCTTCTCTCAGCTTGATATGCTTCCACACTGTACTTAAGGGTATTCTCTATCATTGGTGAAGAGTTAACATGTGTATTTGCAAGTTTACATTACATTTCATCAAACTCTTGAAACCAAGTCAGTTCTGACCTGAAACAACATGAAATGTTGTAAAATTGCATTTGTAAGCATATGTAATGCAGTTGAGCACATCTAACTTTACAGAATGAAGATATTGCAAAACCATCCAAATCAAGCTTCTTTCTGCTTGATATGCTTCCACACTGTACTTAAGGGTATTCTCTATCATAGGTGAAGAGTTTACATGTGTATTTGCAAGTTTACATTACATTTCATCAAACTCTTGAAACCAAGTCAGTTCTGACCTGAAACAACATGAAATGTTGTAAAATTGCATTTGTAAGCATATGTAATGCAGTTGAGCACATCTAACTTTACAGAATTAAGATATTGCAAAACCATCCAAATCAAGCTTCTTTCTGCTTGATATGCTTCCACACTGTACTTAAGGGCATTCTCTGTATAAGGTGAAGAGTTTACATGTGTATTTGCAAGTTTACATTACATTTCATCAAACTCTTGAAACCAAGTCAGTTCTGACCTGAAACAACATGAAATGTTGTAAAATTGCATTTGTAAGCATATGTAATGCAGTTGAGCACATCTAACTTTACAGAATGAAGATATTGCAAAACCATCCAAATCAAGCTTCTTTCTGCTTGATATGCTTCCACACTGTACTTAAGGGCATTCTGTGTATAAGGTGAAGAGTTTACATGTGTATTTGCAAGTTTACATTACATTTCATCAAACTCTTGAAACCAAGTCAGTTCTGACCTGAAACAACATGAAATGTTGTAAAATTGCATTTGTAAGCATATGTAATGCAGTTGAGCACATCTAACTTTACAGAATGAAGATATTGCAAAACCATCCAAATCAAGCTTCTTTCTGCTTGATATGCTTCCACACTGTACTTAAGGGTATTCTCTATCATAGGTGAAGAGTTTACATGTGTATTTGCAAGTTTACATTACATTTCATCAAACTCTTGAAACCAAGTCAGTTCTGACCTGAAACAACATGAAATGTCGTAAAATTGCATTTGTAAGCATATGTAATGCAGTTGAGCACATCTAACTTTACAGAATGAAGATATTGCAAAACCATCCAAATCAAGCTTCTTTCTGCTTGATATGCTTCCACACTGTACTTAAGGGCATTCTCTGTATAAGGTGAAGAGTTTACATGTGTATTTGCAAGTTTACATTACATTTCATCAAACTCTTGAAACCAAGTCAGTTCTGACCTGAAACAACATGAAATGTTGTAAAATTGCATTTGTTAGATGCAGTTGAGCACATCTAACTTCACAGAATGAAGATATTGCAAAACCATCCAAATCAAGCTTCTTTCTGCTTGATATGCTTCCACACTGTACTTAAGGGTATTCTCTATCATAGGTGAAGAGTTTACATATGTATTTGCAAGTTTACATTACATTTCATCAAACTCTTGAAACCAAGTCAGTTCTGACCTGAAACAACATGAAATGTTGTAAAATTGCATTTGTAAGCATATGTAATGCAGTTGAGCACATCTAACTTTACAGAATGAAGATATTGCAAAACCATCCAAATCAAGCTTCTCTCAGCTTGATATGCTTCCACACTGTACTTAAGGGTATTCTCTATCATTGGTGAAGAGTTAACATGTGTATTTGCAAGTTTACATTACATTTCATCAAACTCTTGAAACCAAGTCAGTTCTGACCTGAAACAACATGAAATGTTGTAAAATTGCATTTGTAAGCATATGTAATGCAGTTGAGCACATCTAACTTTACAGAATGAAGATATTGAAAAACCATCCAAATCAAGCTTCTTTCTGCTTGATATGCTTCCACACTGTACTTAAGGGTATTCTCTATCATAGGTGAAGAGTTTACATGTGTATTTGCCAGAATACATTACAATTCATCAAACTCTTGAAACCAAGTCAGTTCTGACCTGAAACAACATGAAATGTTGTAAAATTGCATTTGTAAGCATATGTAATGCAGTTGAGCACATCTAACTTTACAGAATGAAGATATTGCAAAACCATCCAAATCAAGCTTCTCTCAGCTTGATATGCTTCCACACTGTACTTAAGGGTATTCTCTATCATTGGTGAAGAGTTAACATGTGTATTTGCAAGTTTACATTACATTTCATCAAACTCTTGAAACCAAGTCAGTTCTGACCTGAAACAACATGAAATGTTGTAAAATTGCATTTGTAAGCATATGTAATGCAGTTGAGCACATCTAACTTTTACAGAATGAAGATATTGCAAAACCATCCAAATCAAGCTTCTCTCAGCTTGATATGCATCCACACTGTACTTAAGGGTATTCTCTATCATTGGTGAAGAGTTAACATGTGTATTTGCAAGTTTACATTACATTTCATCAAACTCTTGAAACCAAGTCAGTTCTGACCTGAAACAACATGAAATGTTGTAAAATTGCATTTGTAAGCATATGTAGTGCAGTTGAGCACATCTAACTTCACAGAATGAAGATATTGCAAAACCATCCAAATCAAGCTTCTTTCTGCTTGATATGCTTCCACACTGTACTTAAGGTATTCTCTATCATTGGTGAAGAGTTTACATGTGTATTTGCAAGTTTACATTACATTTCATCAAACTCTTGAAACCAAGTCAGTTCTGACCTGAAACAACATGAAATGTTGTAAAATTGCATTTGAAAGCATATGTAATGCAGTTGAGCACATCTAACTTTACAGAATGAAGATATTGCAAAACCATCCAAATCAAGCTTCTTTCTGCTTGATATGCTTCCACACTGTACTTAAGGGTATTCTCTATCATTGGTGAAGAGTTTACATGTGTATTTGCAAGTTTACATTACATTTCATCAAACTCTTGAAACCAAGTCAGTTCTGACCTGAAACAACATGAAATGTTGTAAAATTGCATTTGTAAGCATATGTAATGCAGTTGAGCACATCTAACTTTACAGAATGAAGATATTGCAAAACCATCCAAATCAAGCTTCTTTCTGCTTGATATGCTTCCACACTGTACTTAAGGGTATT
This sequence comes from Amia ocellicauda, assembly GCF_036373705.1. Classification (NCBI taxonomy): domain Eukaryota; kingdom Metazoa; phylum Chordata; class Actinopteri; order Amiiformes; family Amiidae; genus Amia; species Amia ocellicauda. The sequence goes on from NW_027102684.1 coordinate 72,754, forward strand.
CTCTATCATAGGTGAAGAGTTTACATGTGTATTTGCAAGTTTACATTACATTTCATCAAACTCTTGAAACCAAGTCAGTTCTGACCTGAAACAACATGAAATGTTGTAAAATTGCATTTGTAAGCATATGTAATGCAGTTGAGCACATCTAACTTTACAGAATGAAGATATTGCAAAACCATCCAAATCAAGTTTCTGCTTGATATGCTTCCACACTGTACTTAAGGGCATTCTCTGTATAAGGTGAAGAGTTTACATGTGTATTTGCAAGTTTACATTACATTTCATCAAACTCTTGAAACCAAGTCAGTTCTGACCTGAAACAACATGAAATGTTGTAAAATTGCATTTGTAAGCATATGTAATGCAGTTGAGCACATCTAACTTTACAGATTGAAGATATTGCAAAACCATCCAAATCAAGCTTCTTTCTGCTTGATATGCTTCCACACTGTACTTAAGGGTATTCTCTATCATAGGTGAAGAGTTTACATGTGTATTTGCAAGTTTACATTACATTTCATCAAACTCTTGAAACCAAGTCAGTTCTGACCTGAAACAACATGAAATGTCGTAAAATTGCATTTGTAAGCATATGTAATGCAGTTGAGCACATCTAACTTTACAGAATGAAGATATTGCAAAACCATCCAAATCAAGCTTCTTTCTGCTTGATATGCTTCCACACTGTACTTAAGGGCATTCTCTGTATAAGGTGAAGAGTTTACATGTGTATTTGCAAGTTTACATTACATTTCATCAAACTCTTGAAACCAAGTCAGTTCTGACCTGAAACAACATGAAATGTTGTAAAATTGCATTTGTTAGATGCAGTTGAGCACATCTAACTTCACAGAATGAAGATATTGCAAAACCATCCAAATCAAGCTTCTTTCTGCTTGATATGCTTCCACACTGTACTTAAGGGTATTCTCTATCATAGGTGAAGAGTTTACATATGTATTTGCAAGTTTACATTACATTTCATCAAACTCTTGAAACCAAGTCAGTTCTGACCTGAAACAACATGAAATGTTGTAAAATTGCATTTGTAAGCATATGTAATGCAGTTGAGCACATCTAACTTTACAGAATGAAGATATTGCAAAACCATCCAAATCAAGCTTCTCTCAGCTTGATATGCTTCCACACTGTACTTAAGGGTATTCTCTATCATTGGTGAAGAGTTAACATGTGTATTTGCAAGTTTACATTACATTTCATCAAACTCTTGAAACCAAGTCAGTTCTGACCTGAAACAACATGAAATGTTGTAAAATTGCATTTGTAAGCATATGTAATGCAGTTGAGCACATCTAACTTTACAGAATGAAGATATTGCAAAACCATCCAAATCAAGCTTCTTTCTGCTTGATATGCTTCCACACTGTACTTAAGGGTATTCTCTATCATAGGTGAAGAGTTTACATGTGTATTTGCAAGAATACATTACAATTCATCAAACTCTTGAAACCAAGTCAGTTCTGACCTGAAACAACATGAAATGTTGTAAAATTGCATTTGTAAGCATATGTAATGCAGTTGAGCACATCTAACTTTACAGAATGAAGATATTGCAAAACCATCCAAATCAAGCTTCTCTCAGCTTGATATGCTTCCACACTGTACTTAAGGGTATTCTCTATCATTGGTGAAGAGTTAACATGTGTATTTGCAAGTTTACATTACATTTCATCAAACTCTTGAAACCAAGTCAGTTCTGACCTGAAACAACATGAAATGTTGTAAAATTGCATTTGTAAGCATATGTAATGCAGTTGAGCACATCTAACTTTTACAGAATGAAGATATTGCAAAACCATCCAAATCAAGCTTCTCTCAGCTTGATATGCTTCCACACTGTACTTAAGGGTATTCTCTATCATTGGTGAAGAGTTAACATGTGTATTTGCAAGTTTACATTACATTTCATCAAACTCTTGAAACCAAGTCAGTTCTGACCTGAAACAACATGAAATGTTGTAAAATTGCATTTGTAAGCATATGTAGTGCAGTTGAGCACATCTAACTTCACAGAATGAAGATATTGCAAAACCATCCAAATCAAGCTTCTTTCTGCTTGATATGCTTCCACACTGTACTTAAGGTATTCTCTATCATTGGTGAAGAGTTTACATGTGTATTTGCAAGTTTACATTACATTTCATCAAACTCTTGAAACCAAGTCAGTTCTGACCTGAAACAACATGAAATGTTGTAAAATTGCATTTGAAAGCATATGTAATGCAGTTGAGCACATCTAACTTTACAGAATGAAGATATTGCAAAACCATCCAAATCAAGCTTCTTTCTGCTTGATATGCTTCCACACTGTACTTAAGGGTATTCTCTATCATTGGTGAAGAGTTTACATGTGTATTTGCAAGTTTACATTACATTTCATCAAACTCTTGAAACCAAGTCAGTTCTGACCTGAAACAACATGAAATGTTGTAAAATTGCATTTGTAAGCATATGTAATGCAGTTGAGCACATCTAACTTTACAGAATGAAGATATTGCAAAACCATCCAAATCAAGCTTCTCTCAGCTTGATATGCTTCCACACTGTACTTAAGGGTATTCTCTATCATTGGTGAAGAGTTAACATGTGTATTTGCAAGTTTACATTACATTTCATCAAACTCTTGAAACCAAGTCAGTTCTGACCTGAAACAACATGAAATGTTGTAAAATTGCATTTGTAAGCATATGTAATGCAGTTGAGCACATCTAACTTTACAGAATGAAGATATTGCAAAACCATCCAAATCAAGCTTCTTTCTGCTTGATATGCTTCCACACTGTACTTAAGGGTATTCTCTATCATAGGTGAAGAGTTTACATGTGTATTTGCAAGAATACATTACAATTCATCAAACTCTTGAAACCAAGTCAGTTCTGACCTGAAACAACATGAAATGTTGTAAAATTGCATTTGTAAGCATATGTAATGCAGTTGAGCACATCTAACTTTACAGAATGAAGATATTGCAAAACCATCCAAATCAAGCTTCTCTCAGCTTGATATGCTTCCACACTGTACTTAAGGGTATTCTCTATCATTGGTGAAGAGTTAACATGTGTATTTGCAAGTTTACATTACATTTCATCAAACTCTTGAAACCAAGTCAGTTCTGACCTGAAACAACATGAAATGTTGTAAAATTGCATTTGTAAGCATATGTAATGCAGTTGAGCACATCTAACTTTTACAGAATGAAGATATTGCAAAACCATCCAAATCAAGCTTCTCTCAGCTTGATATGCTTCCACACTGTACTTAAGGGTATTCTCTATCATTGGTGAAGAGTTAACATGTGTATTTGCAAGTTTACATTACATTTCATCAAACTCTTGAAACCAAGTCAGTTCTGACCTGAAACAACATGAAATGTTGTAAAATTGCATTTGTAAGCATATGTAGTGCAGTTGAGCACATCTAACTTCACAGAATGAAGATATTGCAAAACCATCCAAATCAAGCTTCTTTCTGCTTGATATGCTTCCACACTGTACTTAAGGTATTCTCTATCATTGGTGAAGAGTTTACATGTGTATTTGCAAGTTTACATTACATTTCATCAAACTCTTGAAACCAAGTCAGTTCTGACCTGAAACAACATGAAATGTTGTAAAATTGCATTTGAAAGCATATGTAATGCAGTTGAGCACATCTAACTTTACAGAATGAAGATATTGCAAAACCATCCAAATCAAGCTTCTTTCTGCTTGATATGCTTCCACACTGTACTTAAGGGTATTCTCTATCATTGGTGAAGAGTTTACATGTGTATTTGCAAGTTTACATTACATTTCATCAAACTCTTGAAACCAAGTCAGTTCTGACCTGAAACAACATGAAATGTTGTAAAATTGCATTTGTAAGCATATGTAATGCAGTTGAGCACATCTGACTTTACAGAATGAAGATATTGCAAAACCATCCAAATCAAGCTTCTCTCAGCTTGATATGCTTCCACACTGTACTTAAGGGTATTCTCTATCATTGGTGAAGAGTTAACATGTGTATTTGCAAGTTTACATTTCATTTCATCAAACTCTTGAAACCAAGTCAGTTCTGACCTGAAACAACATGAAATGTTGTAAAATTGCATTTGTAAGCATATGTAATGCAGTTGAGCACATCTAACTTTACAGAATGAAGATATTGCAAAACCATCCAAATCAAGCTTCTTTCTGCTTGATATGCTTCCACACTGTACTTAAGGGCATTCTCTGTATAAGGTGAAGAGTTAACATGTGTATTTGCAAGTTTACATTACATTTCATCAAACTCTTGAAACCAAGTCAGTTCTGACCTGAAACAACATGAAATGTTGTAAAATTGCATTTGAAAGCATATGTAATGCAGTTGAGCACATCTAACTTTACAGAATGAAGATATTGCAAAACCATCCAAATCAAGCTTCCTTCTGCTTGATATGCTTCCACACTGTACTTAAAGGTATTCTCTATCATAGGTGAAGAGTTTACATGTGTATTTGCAAGTTTACATTACATTTCATCAAACTCTTGAAACCAAGTCAGTTCTGACCTGAAACAACATGAAATGTTGTAAAATTGCATTTGTAAGCATATGTAATGCAGTTGAGCACATCTAACTTTACAGAATGAAGATATTGCAAAACCATCCAAATCAAGCTTCTTTCTGCTTGATATGCTTCCACACTGTACTTAAGGGCATTCTCTGTATAAGGTGAAGAGTTTACATGTGTATTTGCAAGTTTACATTACATTTCATCAAACTCTTGAAACCAAGTCAGTTCTGACCTGAAACAACATGAAATGTTGTAAAATTGCATTTGAAAGCATATGTAATGCAGTTGAGCACATCTAACTTTACAGAATGAAGATATTGCAAAACCATCCAAATCAAGCTTCCTTCTGCTTGATATGCTTCCACACTGTACTTAAAGGTATTCTCTATCATAGGTGAAGAGTTTACATGTGTATTTGCAAGTTTACATTACATTTCATCAAACTCTTGAAACCAAGTCAGTTCTGACCTGAAACAACATGAAATGTTGTAAAATTGCATTTGTAAGCATATGTAATGCAGTTGAGCACATCTAACTTTACAGAATGAAAAGATTGCAAAACCATCCAAATCAAGCTTCCTTCTGCTTGATATGCTTCCACACTGTACTTAAGGGTATTCTCTATCATAGGTGAAGAGTTTACATGTGTATTTGCAAGTTTACATTACATTTCATCAAACTCTTGAAACCAAGTCAGTTCTGACCTGAAACAACATGAAATGTTGTAAAATTGCATTTGTAAGCATATGTAATGCAGTTGAGCACATCTAACTTTACAGAATGAAGATATTGCAAAACCATCCAAATCAAGCTTCTCTCAGCTTGATATGCTTCCACACTGTACTTAAGGGTATTCTCTATCATTGGTGAAGAGTTTACATGTGTATTTGCAAGTTTACATTACATTTCATCAAACTCTTGAAACCAAGTCAGTTCTGACCTGAAACAACATGAAATGTTGTAAAATTGCATTTGTAAGCATATGTAATGCAGTTGAGCACATCTAACTTTACAGAATGAAGATATTGCAAAACCATCCAAATCAAGCTTCTTTCTGCTTGATATGCTTCCACACTGTACTTAAGGGCATTCTCTGTATAAGGTGAAGAGTTTACATGTGTATTTGCAAGTTTACATTACATTTCATCAAACTCTTGAAACCAAGTCAGTTCTGACCTGAAACAACATGAAATGTTGTAAAATTGCATTTGAAAGCATATGTAATGCAGTTGAGCACATCTAACTTTACAGAATGAAGATATTGCAAAACCATCCAAATCAAGCTTCCTTCTGCTTGATATGCTTCCACACTGTACTTAAAGGTATTCTCTATCATAGGTGAAGAGTTTACATGTGTATTTGCAAGTTTACATTACATTTCATCAAACTCTTGAAACCAAGTCAGTTCTGACCTGAAACAACATGAAATGTTGTAAAATTGCATTTGTAAGCATATGTAATGCAGTTGAGCACATCTAACTTTACAGAATGAAGAGATTGCAAAACCATCCAAATCAAGCTTCCTTCTGCTTGATATGCTTCCACACTGTACTTAAGGGTATTCTCTATCATAGGTGAAGAGTTTACATGTGTATTTGCAAGTTTACATTACATTTCATCAAACTCTTGAAACCAAGTCAGTTCTGACCTGAAACAACATGAAATGTTGTAAAATTGCATTTGTAAGCATATGTAATGCAGTTGAGCACATCTAACTTTACAGAATGAAGATATTGCAAAACCATCCAAATCAAGCTTCTCTCAGCTTGATATGCTTCCACACTGTACTTAAGGGTATTCTCTATCATTGGTGAAGAGTTTACATGTGTATTTGCAAGTTTACATTACATTTCATCAAACTCTTGAAACCAAGTCAGTTCTGACCTGAAACAACATGAAATGTTGTAAAATTGCATTTGTAAGCATATGTAATGCAGTTGAGCACATCTAACTTTACAGAATGAAGATATTGCAAAACCATCCAAATCAAGCTTCTTTCTGCTTGATATGCTTCCACACTGTACTTAAGGGTATTCTCTATCATAGGTGAAGAGTTTACATGTGTATTTGCAAGTTTACATTACAATTCATCAAACTCTTGAAACCAAGTCAGTTCTGACCTGAAACAACATGAAATGTTGTAAAATTGCATTTGTAAGCATATGTAATGCAGTTGAGCACATCTAACTTTACAGAATGAAGATATTGCAAAACCATCCAAATCAAGCTTCTTTCTGCTTGATATGCTTCCACACTGTACTTAAGGGTATTCTCTATCATTGGTGAAGAGTTTACATGTGTATTTGCAAGTTTACATTACATTTCATCAAACTCTTGAAACCAAGTCAGTTCTGACCTGAAACAACATGAAATGTTGTAAAATTGCATTTGTAAGCATATGTAATGCAGTTGAGCACATCTAACTTTACAGAATGAAGATATTGCAAAACCATCCAAATCAAGCTTCTCTCAGCTTGATATGCTTCCACACTGTACTTAAGGGTATTCTCTATCATTGGTGTAGAGTTAACATGTGTATTTGCAAGTTAACATTACATTTCATCAAACTCTTGAAACCAAGTCAGTTCTGACCTGAAACAACATGAAATGTTGTAAAATTGCATTTGTAAGCATATGTAATGCAGTTGAGCACATCTAACTTTACAGAATGAAGATATTGCAAAACCATCCAAATCAAGCTTCTCTCAGCTTGATATGCTTCCACACTGTACTTAAGGGTATTCTCTATCATTGGTGAAGAGTTAACATGTGTATTTGCAAGTTTACATTACATTTCATCAAACTCTTGAAACCAAGTCAGTTCTGACCTGAAACAACATGAAATGTTGTAAAATTGCATTTGTAAGCATATGTAATGCAGTTGAGCACATCTAACTTTACAGAATGAAGATATTGCAAAACCATCCAAATCAAGCTTCTTTCTGCTTGATATGCTTCCACACTGTACTTAAGGGCATTCTCTGTATAAGGTGAAGAGTTAACATGTGTATTTGCAAGTTTACATTACATTTTCATCAAACTCTTGAAACCAAGTCAGTTCTGACCTGAAACAACATGAAATGTTGTAAAATTGCATTTGAAAGCATATGTAATGCAGTTGAGCACATCTAACTTTACAGAATGAAGATATTGCAAAACCATCCAAATCAAGCTTCCTTCTGCTTGATATGCTTCCACACTGTACTTAAGGGCATTCTCTGTATAAGGTGAAGAGTTTACATGTGTATTTGCAAGTTTACATTACATTTCATCAAACTCTTGAAACCAAGTCAGTTCTGACCTGAAACAACATGAAATGTTGTAAAATTGCATTTGTAAGCATATGTAATGCAGTTGAGCACATCTAACTTTACAGAATGAAGATATTGCAAAACCATCCAAATCAAGCTTCTTTCTGCTTGATATGCTTCCACACTGTACTTAAGGGTATTCTCTATCATTGGTGTAGAGTTAACATGTGTATTTGCAAGTTTACATTACATTTCATCAAACTCTTGAAACCAAGTCAGTTCTGACCTGAAACAACATGAAATGTTGTAAAATTGAATTTGAAAGCATATGTAATGCAGTTGAGCACATCTAACTTTACAGAATGAAGATATTGCAAAACCATCCAAATCAAGCTTCTCTCAGCTTGATATGCTTCCACACTGTACTTAAGGGTATTCTCTATCATTGGTGTAGAGTTAACATGTGTATTTGCAAGTTTACATTACATTTCATCAAACTCTTGAAACCAAGTCAGTTCTGACCTGAAACAACATGAAATGTTGTAAAATTGCATTTGTAAGCATATGTAATGCAGTTGAGCACATCTAACTTTACAGAATGAAGATATTGCAAAACCATCCAAATCAAGCTTCTCTCAGCTTGATATGCTTCCACACTGTACTTAAGGGTATTCTCTATCATTGGTGAAGAGTTTACATGTGTATTTGCAAGTTTACATTACATTTCATCAAACTCTTGAAACCAAGTCAGTTCTGACCTGAAACAACATGAAATGTTGTAAAATTGCATTTGTAAGCATATGTAATGCAGTTGAGCACATCTAACTTTACAGAATGAAGATATTGCAAAACCATCCAAATCAAGCTTCTCTCAGCTTGATATGCTTCCACACTGTACTTAAGGGTATTCTCTATCATTGGTGAAGAGTTAACATGTGTATTTGCAAGTTTACATTACATTTCATCAAACTCTTGAAACCAAGTCAGTTCTGACCTGAAACAACATGAAATGTTGTAAAATTGCATTTGTAAGCATATGTAATGCAGTTGAGCACATCTAACTTTACAGAATGAAGATATTGCAAAACCATCCAAATCAAGCTTCTTTCTGCTTGATATGCTTCCACACTGTACTTAAGGGCATTCTCTGTATAAGGTGAAGAGTTAACATGTGTATTTGCAAGTTTACATTACATTTCATCAAACTCTTGAAACCAAGTCAGTTCTGACCTGAAACAACATGAAATGTTGTAAAATTGCATTTGAAAGCATATGTAATGCAGTTGAGCACATCTAACTTTACAGAATGAAGATATTGCAAAACCATCCAAATCAAGCTTCCTTCTGCTTGATATGCTTCCACACTGTACTTAAGGGCATTCTCTGTATAAGGTGAAGAGTTTACATGTGTATTTGCAAGTTTACATTACATTTCATCAAACTCTTGAAACCAAGTCAGTTCTGACCTGAAACAACATGAAATGTTGTAAAATTGCATTTGTAAGCATATGTAATGCAGTTGAGCACATCTAACTTTACAGAATGAAGATATTGCAAAACCATCCAAATCAAGCTTCTTTCTGCTTGATATGCTTCCACACTGTACTTAAGGGCATTCTCTGTATAAGGTGAAGAGTTAACATGTGTATTTGCAAGTTTACATTACATTTCATCAAACTCTTGAAACCAAGTCAGTTCTGACCTGAAACAACATGAAATGTTGTAAAATTGCATTTGTAAGCATATGTAATGCAGTTGAGCACATCTAACTTTACAGAATGAAGATATTGCAAAACCATCCAAATCAAGCTTCTCTCAGCTTGATATGCTTCCACACTGTACTTAAGGGTATTCTCTATCATTGGTGAAGAGTTTACATGTGTATTTGCAAGTTTACATTACATTTCATCAAACTCTTGAAACCAAGTCAGTTCTGACCTGAAACAACATGAAATGTTGTAAAATTGCATTTGTAAGCATATGTAATGCAGTTGAGCACATCTAACTTTACAGAATGAAGATATTGCAAAACCATCCAAATCAAGCTTCTCTCAGCTTGATATGCTTCCACACTGTACTTAAGGGTATTCTCTATCATTGGTGAAGAGTTAACATGTGTATTTGCAAGTTTACATTACATTTCATCAAACTCTTGAAACCAAGTCAGTTCTGACCTGAAACAACATGAAATGTTGTAAAATTGCATTTGTAAGCATATGTAATGCAGTTGAGCACATCTAACTTTACAGAATGAAGATATTGCAAAACCATCCAAATCAAGCTTCTTTCTGCTTGATATGCTTCCACACTGTACTTAAGGGCATTCTCTGTATAAGGTGAAGAGTTAACATGTGTATTTGCAAGTTTACATTACATTTCATCAAACTCTTGAAACCAAGTCAGTTCTGACCTGAAACAACATGAAATGTTGTAAAATTGCATTTGAAAGCATATGTAATGCAGTTGAGCACATCTAACTTTACAGAATGAAGATATTGCAAAACCATCCAAATCAAGCTTCCTTCTGCTTGATATGCTTCCACACTGTACTTAAGGGCATTCTCTGTATAAGGTGAAGAGTTTACATGTGTATTTGCAAGTTTACATTACATTTCATCAAACTCTTGAAACCAAGTCAGTTCTGACCTGAAACAACATGAAATGTTGTAAAATTGCATTTGTAAGCATATGTAATGCAGTTGAGCACATCTAACTTTACAGAATGAAGATATTGCAAAACCATCCAAATCAAGCTTCTTTCTGCTTGATATGCTTCCACACTGTACTTAAGGGCATTCTCTGTATAAGGTGAAGAGTTTACATGTGTATTTACAAGTTTACATTACATTTCATCAAACTCTTGAAACCAAGTCAGTTCTGACCTGAAACAACATGAAATGTTGTAAAATTGCATTTGAAAGCATATGTAATGCAGTTGAGCACATCTAACTTTACAGAATGAAGATATTGCAAAACCATCCAAATCAAGCTTCTCTCAGCTTGATATGCTTCCACACTGTACTTAAGGGTATTCTCTATCTTTGGTGAAGAGTTAACATGTGTATTTGCAAGTTTACATTACATTTCATCAAACTCTTGAAACCAAGTCAGTTCTGACCTGAAACAACATGAAATGTTGTAAAATTGCATTTGTAAGCATATGTAATGCAGTTGAGCACATCTAACTTTACAGAATGAAGATATTGCAAAACCATCCAAATCAAGCTTCTTTCTGCTTGATATGCTTCCACACTGTACTTAAGGGTATTCTCTATCATAGGTGAAGAGTTTACATGTGTATTTGCAAGAATACATTACAATTCATCAAACTCTTGAAACCAAGTCAGTTCTGACCTGAAACAACATGAAATGTTGTAAAATTGCATTTGTAAGCATATGTAATGCAGTTGAGCACATCTAACTTTACAGAATGAAGATATTGCAAAACCATCCAAATCAAGCTTCTTTCTGCTTGATATGCTTCCACACTGTACTTAAGGGTATTCTCTATCATTGGTGAAGAGTTTACATGTGTATTTGCAAGTTTACATTACATTTCATCAAACTCTTGAAACCAAGTCAGTTCTGACCTGAAACAACATGAAATGTTGTAAAATTGCATTTGTAAGCATATGTAATGCAGTTGAGCACATCTAACTTTACAGAATGAAGATATTGCAAAACCATCCAAATCAAGCTTCTCTCAGCTTGATATGCTTCCACACTGTACTTAAGGGTATTCTCTATCATTGGTGTAGAGTTAACATGTGTATTTGCAAGTTTACATTACATTTCATCAAACTCTTGAAACCAAGTCAGTTCTGACCTGAAACAACATGAAATGTTGTAAAATTGCATTTGTAAGCATATGTAATGCAGTTGAGCACATCTAACTTTACAGAATGAAGATATTGCAAAACCATCCAAATCAAGCTTCTCTCAGCTTGATATGCTTCCACACTGTACTTAAGGGTATTCTCTATCATTGGTGAAGAGTTAACATGTGTATTTGCAAGTTTACATTACATTTCATCAAACTCTTGAAACCAAGTCAGTTCTGACCTGAAACAACATGAAATGTTGTAAAATTGCATTTGTAAGCATATGTAATGCAGTTGAGCACATCTAACTTTACAGAATGAAGATATTGCAAAACCATCCAAATCAAGCTTCTCTCAGCTTGATATGCTTCCACACTGTACTTAAGGGTATTCTCTATCATTGGTGAAGAGTTAACATGTGTATTTGCAAGTTTACATTACATTTCATCAAACTCTTGAAACCAAGTCAGTTCTGACCTGAAACAACATGAAATGTTGTAAAATTGCATTTGTAAGCATATGTAATGCAGTTGAGCACATCTAACTTTACAGAATGAAGATATTGCAAAACCATCCAAATCAAGCTTCTCTCAGCTTGATATGCTTCCACACTGTACTTAAGGGTATTCTCTATCATTGGTGAAGAGTTAACATGTGTATTTGCAAGTTAACATTACATTTCATCAAACTCTTGAAACCAAGTCAGTTCTGACCTGAACAACATGAAATGTTGTAAAATTGCATTTGTAAGCATATGTAATGCAGTTGAGCACATCTAACTTTACAGAATGAAGATATTGCAAAACCATCCAAATCAAGCTTCTCTCAGCTTGATATGCTTCCACACTGTACTTATGGGTATTCTCTATCATTGCTGAAGAGTTAACATGTGTATTTGCAAGTTCACATTACATTTCATTAAACTCTTGAAACCAAGTCAGTTCTGACCTGAAACAACATGAAATGTTGTAAAATTGCATTTGTAAGCATATGTAATGCAGTTGAGCACATCTAACTTTACAGAATGAAGATATTGCAAAACCATCCAAATCAAGCTTCTCTCAGCTTGATATGCTTCCACACTGTACTTAAGGGTATTCTCTATCATTGGTGAAGAGTTAACATGTGTATTTGCAAGTTAACATTACATTTCATCAAACTCTTGAAACCAAGTCAGTTCTGACCTGAAACAACATGAAATGTTGTAAAATTGCATTTGTAAGCATATGTAATGCAGTTGAGCACATCTAACTTTACAGAATGAAGATATTGCAAAACCATCCAAATCAAGCTTCTTTCTGCTTGATATGCTTCCACACTGTACTTAAGGGCATTCTCTGTATAAGGTGAAGAGTTTACATGTGTATTTGCAAGTTTACATTACATTTCATCAAACTCTTGAAACCAAGTCAGTTCTGACCTGAAACAACATGAAATGTTGTAAAATTGCATTTGTAAGCATATGTAATGCAGTTGAGCACATCTAACTTTACAGAATGAAGATATTGCAAAACCATCCAAATCAAGCTTCTTTCTGCTTGATATGCTTCCACACTGTACTTAAGGGTATTCTCTATCATTGGTGAAGAGTTAACATGTGTATTTGCAAGTTAACATTACATTTCATCAAACTCTTGAAACCAAGTCAGTTCTGACCTGAAACAACATGAAATGTTGTAAAATTGCATTTGTAAGCATATGTAATGCAGTTGAGCACATCTAACTTTACAGAATGAAGATATTGCAAAACCATCCAAATCAAGCTTCTTTCTGCTTGATATGCTTCCACACTGTACTTAAGGGCATTCTCTGTATAAGGTGAAGAGTTTACATGTGTATTTGCAAGTTTACATTACATTTCATCAAACTCTTGAAACCAAGTCAGTTCTGACCTGAAACAACATGAAATGTTGTAAAATTGCATTTGTAAGCATATGTAATGCAGTTGAGCACATCTAACTTTACAGAATGAAGATATTGCAAAACCATCCAAATCAAGCTTCTTTCTGCTTGATATGCTTCCACACTGTACTTAAGGGCATTCTCTGTATAAGGTGAAGAGTTTACATGTGTATTTGCAAGTTTACATTACATTTCATCAAACTCTTGAAACCAAGTCAGTTCTGACCTGAAACAACATGAAATGTTGTAAAATTGCATTTGTAAGCATATGTAATGCAGTTGAGCACATCTAACTTTACAGAATGAAGATATTGCAAAACCATCCAAATCAAGCTTCTCTCAGCTTGATATGCTTCCACACTGTACTTAAGGGTATTCTCTATCATTGGTGAAGAGTTAACATGTGTATTTGCAAGTTTACATTACATTTCATCAAACTCTTGAAACCAAGTCAGTTCTGACCTGAAACAACATGAAATGTTGTAAAATTGCATTTGTAAGCATATGTAATGCAGTTGAGCACATCTAACTTTACAGAATGAAGATATTGCAAAACCATCCAAATCAAGCTTCTCTCAGCTTGATATGCTTCCACACTGTACTTAAGGGTATTCTCTATCATTGGTGAAGAGTTAACATGTGTATTTGCAAGTTAACATTACATTTCATCAAACTCTTGAAACCAAGTCAGTTCTGACCTGAAACAACATGAAATGTTGTAAAATTGCATTTGTAAGCATATGTAATGCAGTTGAGCACATCTAACTTTACAGAATGAAGATATTGCAAAACCATCCAAATCAAGCTTCTTTCTGCTTGATATGCTTCCACACTGTACTTAAGGGCATTCTCTGTATAAGGTGAAGAGTTTACATGTGTATTTGCAAGTTTACATTACATTTCATCAAACTCTTGAAACCAAGTCAGTTCTGACCTGAAACAACATGAAATGTTGTAAAATTGCATTTGTAAGCATATGTAATGCAGTTGAGCACATCTAACTTTACAGAATGAAGATATTGCAAAACCATCCAAATCAAGCTTCTTTCTGCTTGATATGCTTCCACACTGGTCTTAAGGGCATTCTCTGTATAAGGTGAAGAGTTTACATGTGTATTTGCAAGTTTACATTACATTTCATCAAACTCTTGAAACCAAGTCAGTTCTGACCTGAAACAACATGAAATGTTGTAAAATTGCATTTGTAAGCATATGTAATGCAGTTGAGCACATCTAACTTTACAGAATGAAGATATTGCAAAACCATCCAAATCAAGCTTCTCTCAGATTGATATGCTTCCACACTGTACTTAAGGGTATTCTCTATCATTGGTGAAGAGTTAACATGTGTATTTGCAAGATAACATTACATTTCATCAAACTCTTGAAACCAAGTCAGTTCTGACCTGAAACAACATGAAATGTTGTAAAATTGCATTTGTAAGCATATGTAATGCAGTTGAGCACATCTAACTTTACAGAATGAAGATATTGCAAAACCATCCAAATCAAGCTTCTTTCTGCTTGATATGCTTCCACACTGTACTTAAGGGCATTCTCTGTATAAGGTGAAGAGTTTACATGTGTATTTGCAAGTTTACATTACATTTCATCAAACTCTTGAAACCAAGTCAGTTCTGACCTGAAACAACATGAAATGTTGTAAAATTGCATTTGTAAGCATATGTAATGCAGTTGAGCACATCTAACTTTACAGAATGAAGATATTGCAAAACCATCCAAATCAAGCTTCTTTCTGCTTGATATGCTTCCACACTGTACTTAAGGGCATTCTCTGTATAAGGTGAAGAGTTTACATGTGTATTTGCAAGTTTACATTACATTTCATCAAACTCTTGAAACCAAGTCAGTTCTGACCTGAAACAACATGAAATGTTGTAAAATTGCATTTGTAAGCATATGTAATGCAGTTGAGCACATCTATCTTTACAGAATGAAGATATTGCAAAACCATCCAAATCAAGCTTCTTTCTGCTTGATATGCTTCCACACTGTACTTAAGGGCATTCTCTGTATAAGGTGAAGAGTTTACATGTGTATTTGCAAGTTTACATTACATTTCATCAAACTCTTGAAACCAAGTCAGTTCTGACCTGAAACAACATGAAATGTTGTAAAATTGCATATGTAATGCAGTTGAGCACATCTAACTTTACAGAATGAAGATATTGCAAAACCATCCAAATCAAGCTTCTCTCAGATTGATATGCTTCCACACTGTACTTAAGGGTATTCTCTATCATTGGTGAAGAGTTAACATGTGTATTTGCAAGTTTACATTACATTTCATCAAACTCTTGAAACCAAGTCAGTTCTGACCTGAAACAACATGAAATGTTGTAAAATTGCATTTGTAAGCATATGTAATGCAGTTGAGCACATCTAACTTTACAGAATGAAGATATTGCAAAACCATCCAAATCAAGCTTCTTTCTGCTTGATATGCTTCCACACTGTACTTAAGGGCATTCTCTGTATAAGGTGAAGAGTTTACATGTGTATTTGCAAGTTTACATTACATTTCATCAAACTCTTGAAACCAAGTCAGTTCTGACCTGAAACAACATGAAATGTTGTAAAATTGCATTTGTAAGCATATGTAATGCAGTTGAGCACATCTAACTTTACAGAATGAAGATATTGCAAAACCATCCAAATCAAGCTTCTTTCTGCTTGATATGCTTCCACACTGTACTTAAGGGCATTCTCTGTATAAGGTGAAGAGTTTACATGTGTATTTGCAAGTTTACATTACATTTCATCAAACTCTTGAAACCAAGTCAGTTCTGACCTGAAACAACATGAAATGTTGTAAAATTGCATTTGTAAGCATATGTAATGCAGTTGAGCACATCTAACTTTACAGAATGAAGATATTGCAAAACCATCCAAATCAAGCTTCTCTCAGCTTGATATGCTTCCACACTGTACTTAAGGGTATTCTCTATCATTGGTGAAGAGTTAACATGTGTATTTGCAAGTTAACATTACATTTCATCAAACTCTTGAAACCAAGTCAGTTCTGACCTGAAACAACATGAAATGTTGTAAAATTGCATTTGTAAGCATATGTAATGCAGTTGAGCACATCTAACTTTACAGAATGAAGATATTGCAAAACCATCCAAATCAAGCTTCTTTCTGCTTGATATGCTTCCACACTGTACTTAAGGGCATTCTCTGTATAAGGTGAAGAGTTTACATGTGTATTTGCAAGTTTACATTACATTTCATCAAACTCTTGAAACCAAGTCAGTTCTGACCTGAAACAACATGAAATGTTGTAAAATTGCATTTGTAAGCATATGTAATGCAGTTGAGCACATCTAACTTTACAGAATGAAGATATTGCAAAACCATCCAAATCAAGCTTCTTTCTGCTTGATATGCTTCCACACTGTACTTAAGGGCATTCTCTGTATAAGGTGAAGAGTTTACATGTGTATTTGCAAGTTTACATTACATTTCATCAAACTCTTGAAACCAAGTCAGTTCTGACCTGAAACAACATGAAATGTTGTAAAATTGCATTTGTAAGCATATGTAATGCAGTTGAGCACATCTAACTTTACAGAATGAAGATATTGCAAAACCATCCAAATCAAGCTTCTTTCTGCTTGATATGCTTCCACACTGTACTTAAGGGCATTCTCTGTATAAGGTGAAGAGTTTACATGTGTATTTGCAAGTTTACATTACATTTCATCAAACTCTTGAAACCAAGTCAGTTCTGACCTGAAACAACATGAAATGTTGTAAAATTGCATTTGTAAGCATATGTAATGCAGTTGAGCACATCTAACTTTACAGAATGAAGATATTGCAAAACCATCCAAATCAAGCTTCTCTCAGATTGATATGCTTCCACACTGTACTTAAGGGTATTCTCTATCATTGGTGAAGAGTTAACATGTGTATTTGCAAGTTTACATTACATTTCATCAAACTCTTGAAACCAAGTCAGTTCTGACCTGAAACAACATGAAATGTTGTAAAATTGCATTTGTAAGCATATGTAATGCAGTTGAGCACATCTAACTTTACAGAATGAAGATATTGCAAAACCATCCAAATCAAGCTTCTCTCAGCTTGATATGCTTCCACACTGTACTTAAGGGTATTCTCTATCATTGGTGAAGAGTTAACATGTGTATTTGCAAGTTAACATTACATTTCATCAAACTCTTGAAACCAAGTCAGTTCTGACCTGAAACAACAAGAAATGTTGTAAAATTGCATTTGTAAGCATATGTAATGCAGTTGAGCACATCTAACTTTACAGAATGAAGATATTGCAAAACCATCCAAATCAAGCTTCTTTCTGCTTGATATGCTTCCACACTGTACTTAAGGGCATTCTCTGTATAAGGTGAAGAGTTTACATGTGTATTTGCAAGTTTACATTACATTTCATCAAACTCTTGAAACCAAGTCAGTTCTGACCTGAAACAACATGAAATGTTGTAAAATTGCATTTGTAAGCATATGTAATGCAGTTGAGCACATCTAACTTTACAGAATGAAGATATTGCAAAACCATCCAAATCAAGCTTCTCTCTGCTTGATATGCTTCCACACTGTACTTAAGGGCATTCTCTGTATAAGGTGAAGAGTTTACATGTGTATTTGCAAGTTTACATTACATTTCATCAAACTCTTGAAACCAAGTCAGTTCTGACCTGAAACAACATGAAATGTTGTAAAATTGCATTTGTAAGCATATGTAATGCAGTTGAGCACATCTAACTTTACAGAATGAAGATATTGCAAAACCATCCAAATCAAGCTTCTCTCAGCTTGATATGCTTCCACACTGTACTTAAGGGTATTCTCTATCATTGGTGAAGAGTTAACATGTGTATTTGCAAGTTAACATTACATTTCATCAAACTCTTGAAACCAAGTCAGTTCTGACCTGAAACAACATGAAATGTTGTAAAATTGCATTTGTAAGCATATGTAATGCAGTTGAGCACATCTAACTTTACAGAATGAAGATATTGCAAAACCATCCAAATCAAGCTTCTTTCTGCTTGATATGCTTCCACACTGTACTTAAGGGCATTCTCTGTATAAGGTGAAGAGTTTACATGTGTATTTGCAAGTTTACATTACATTTCATCAAACTCTTGAAACCAAGTCAGTTCTGACCTGAAACAACATGAAATGTTGTAAAATTGCATTTGTAAGCATATGTAATGCAGTTGAGCACATCTAACTTTACAGAATGAAGATATTGCAAAACCATCCAAATCAAGCTTCTCTCAGCTTGATATGCTTCCACACTGTACTTAAGGGTATTCTCTATCATTGGTGAAGAGTTAACATGTGTATTTGCAAGTTTACATTACATTTCATCAAACTCTTGAAACCAAGTCAGTTCTGACCTGAAACAACATGAAATGTTGTAAAATGCATTTGTAAGCATATGTAATGCAGTTGAGCACATCTAACTTTACAGAATGAAGATATTGCAAAACCATCCAAATCAAGCTTCTTTCTGCTTGATATGCTTCCACACTGTACTTAAGGGTATTCTCTATCATTGGTGAAGAGTTAACATGTGTATTTGCAAGTTAACATTACATTTCATCAAACTCTTGAAACCAAGTCAGTTCTGACCTGAAACAACATGAAATGTTGTAAAATTGCATTTGTAAGCATATGTAATGCAGTTGAGCACATCTAACTTTACAGAATGAAGATATTGCAAAACCATCCAAATCAAGCTTCTTTCTGCTTGATATGCTCCACACTGTACTTAAGGGCATTCTCTGTATAAGGTGAAGAGTTTACATGTGTATTTGCAAGTTTACATTACATTTCATCAAACTCTTGAAACCAAGTCAGTTCTGACCTGAAACAACATGAAATGTTGTAAAATTGCATTTGAAAGCATATGTAATGCAGTTGAGCACATCTAACTTTACAGAATGAAGATATTGCAAAACCATCCAAATCAAGCTTCTTTCTGCTTGATATGCTTCCACACTGTACTTAAAGGGCATTCTCTGTATAAGGTGAAGAGTTTACATGTGTATTTGCAAGTTTACATTACATTTCATCAAACTCTTGAAACCAAGTCAGTTCTGACCTGAAACAACATGAAATGTTGTAAAATTGCATTTGTAAGCATATGTAATGCAGTTGAGCACATCTAACTTTACAGAATGAAGATATTGCAAAACCATCCAAATCAAGCTTCTTTCTGCTTGATATGCTTCCACACTGTACTTAAGGGCATTCTCTGTATAAGGTGAAGAGTTTACATGTGTATTTGCAAGTTTACATTACATTTCATCAAACTCTTGAAACCAAGTCAGTTCTGACCTGAAACAACATGAAATGTTGTAAAATTGCATTTGTAAGCATATGTAATGCAGTTGAGCACATCTAACTTTACAGAATGAAGATATTGCAAAACCATCCAAATCAAGCTTCTTTCTGCTTGATATGCTTCCACACTGTACTTAAGGGCATTCTCTGTATAAGGTGAAGAGTTTACATGTGTATTTGCAAGTTTACATTACATTTCATCAAACTCTTGAAACCAAGTCAGTTCTGACCTGAAACAACATGAAATGTTGTAAAATTGCATTTGTAAGCATATGTAATGCAGTTGAGCACATCTAACTTTACAGAATGAAGATATTGCAAAACCATCCAAATCAAGCTTCTCTCAGCTTGATATGCTTCCACACTGTACTTAAGGGTATTCTCTATCATTGGTGAAGAGTTAACATGTGTATTTGCAAGTTTACATTACATTTCATCAAACTCTTGAAACCAAGTCAGTTCTGACCTGAAACAACATGAAATGTTGTAAAATTGCATTTGTAAGCATATGTAATGCAGTTGAGCACATCTAACTTTACAGAATGAAGATATTGCAAAACCATCCAAATCAAGCTTCTCTCAGCTTGATATGCTTCCACACTGTACTTAAGGGTATTCTCTATCATTGGTGAAGAGTTAACATGTGTATTTGCAAGTTTACATTACATTTCATCAAACTCTTGAAACCAAGTCAGTTCTGACCTGAAACAACATGAAATGTTGTAAAATTGCATTTGTAAGCATATGTAATGCAGTTGAGCACATCTAACTTTACAGAATGAAGATATTGCAAAACCATCCAAATCAAGCTTCTCTCAGCTTGATATGCTTCCACACTGTACTTAAGGGTATTCTCTATCATTGGTGAAGAGTTAACATGTGTATTTGCAAGTTAACATTACATTTCATCAAACTCTTGAAACCAAGTCAGTTCTGACCTGAAACAACATGAAATGTTGTAAAATTGCATTTGAAAGCATATGTAATGCAGTTGAGCACATCTAACTTTACAGAATGAAGATATTGCAAAACCATCCAAATCAAGCTTCTTTCTGCTTGATATGCTTCCACACTGTACTTAAAGGGCATTCTCTGTATAAGGTGAAGAGTTTACATGTGTATTTGCAAGTTTACATTACATTTCATCAAACTCTTGAAACCAAGTCAGTTCTGACCTGAAACAACATGAAATGTTGTAAAATTGCATTTGTAAGCATATGTAATGCAGTTGAGCACATCTAACTTTACAGAATGAAGATATTGCAAAACCATCCAAATCAAGCTTCTTTCTGCTTGATATGCTTCCACACTGTACTTAAGGGCATTCTCTGTATAAGGTGAAGAGTTTACATGTGTATTTGCAAGTTTACATTACATTTCATCAAACTCTTGAAACCAAGTCAGTTCTGACCTGAAACAACATGAAATGTTGTAAAATTGCATTTGTAAGCATATGTAATGCAGTTGAGCACATCTAACTTTACAGAATGAAGATATTGCAAAACCATCCAAATCAAGCTTCTCTCAGCTTGATATGCTTCCACACTGTACTTAAGGGTATTCTCTATCATTGGTGAAGAGTTAACATGTGTATTTGCAAGTTAACATTACATTTCATCAAACTCTTGAAACCAAGTCAGTTCTGACCTGAAACAACATGAAATGTTGTAAAATTGCATTTGTAAGCATATGTAATGCAGTTGAGCACATCTAACTTTACAGAATGAAGATATTGCAAAACCATCCAAATCAAGCTTCTTTCTGCTTGATATGCTTCCACACTGTACTTAAGGGCATTCTCTGTATAAGGTGAAGAGTTTACATGTGTATTTGCAAGTTTACATTACATTTCATCAAACTCTTGAAACCAAGTCAGTTCTGACCTGAAACAACATGAAATGTTGTAAAATTGCATTTGTAAGCATATGTAATGCAGTTGAGCACATCTAACTTTACAGAATGAAGATATTGCAAAACCATCCAAATCAAGCTTCTCTCAGCTTGATATGCTTCCACACTGTACTTAAGGGTATTCTCTATCATTGGTGAAGAGTTAACATGTGTATTTGCAAGTTAACATTACATTTCATCAAACTCTTGAAACCAAGTCAGTTCTGACCTGAAACAACAAGAAATGTTGTAAAATTGCATTTGTAAGCATATGTAATGCAGTTGAGCACATCTAACTTTACAGAATGAAGATATTGCAAAACCATCCAAATCAAGCTTCTTTCTGCTTGATATGCTTCCACACTGTACTTAAGGGCATTCTCTGTATAAGGTGAAGAGTTTACATGTGTATTTGCAAGTTTACATTACATTTCATCAAACTCTTGAAACCAAGTCAGTTCTGACCTGAAACAACATGAAATGTTGTAAAATTGCATTTGTAAGCATATGTAATGCAGTTGAGCACATCTAACTTTACAGAATGAAGATATTGCAAAACCATCCAAATCAAGCTTCTCTCTGCTTGATATGCTTCCACACTGTACTTAAGGGCATTCTCTGTATAAGGTGAAGAGTTTACATGTGTATTTGCAAGTTTACATTACATTTCATCAAACTCTTGAAACCAAGTCAGTTCTGACCTGAAACAACATGAAATGTTGTAAAATTGCATTTGTAAGCATATGTAATGCAGTTGAGCACATCTAACTTTACAGAATGAAGATATTGCAAAACCATCCAAATCAAGCTTCTCTCAGCTTGATATGCTTCCACACTGTACTTAAGGGTATTCTCTATCATTGGTGAAGAGTTAACATGTGTATTTGCAAGTTAACATTACATTTCATCAAACTCTTGAAACCAAGTCAGTTCTGACCTGAAACAACATGAAATGTTGTAAAATTGCATTTGTAAGCATATGTAATGCAGTTGAGCACATCTAACTTTACAGAATGAAGATATTGCAAAACCATCCAAATCAAGCTTCTTTCTGCTTGATATGCTTCCACACTGTACTTAAGGGCATTCTCTGTATAAGGTGAAGAGTTTACATGTGTATTTGCAAGTTTACATTACATTTCATCAAACTCTTGAAACCAAGTCAGTTCTGACCTGAAACAACATGAAATGTTGTAAAATTGCATTTGTAAGCATATGTAATGCAGTTGAGCACATCTAACTTTACAGAATGAAGATATTGCAAAACCATCCAAATCAAGCTTCTCTCAGCTTGATATGCTTCCACACCGTACTTAAGGGTATTCTCTATCATTGGTGAAGAGTTAACATGTGTATTTGCAAGTTAACATTACATTTCATCAAACTATTGAAACCAAGTCAGTTCTGACCTGAAACAACATGAAATGTTGTAAAATTGCATTTGTAAGCATATGTAATGCAGTTGAGCACATCTAACTTTACAGAATGAAGATATTGCAAAACCATCCAAATCAAGCTTCTCTCAGCTTGATATGCTTCCACACTGTACTTAAGGGTATTCTCTATCATTGGTGAAGAGTTAACATGTGTATTTGCAAGTTTACATTACATTTCATCAAACTCTTGAAACCAAGTCAGTTCTGACCTGAAACAACATGAAATGTTGTAAAATGCATTTGTAAGCATATGTAATGCAGTTGAGCACATCTAACTTTACAGAATGAAGATATTGCAAAACCATCCAAATCAAGCTTCTTTCTGCTTGATATGCTTCCACACTGTACTTAAGGGTATTCTCTATCATTGGTGAAGAGTTAACATGTGTATTTGCAAATTAACATTACATTTCATCAAACTCTTGAAACCAAGTCAGTTCTGACCTGAAACAACATGAAATGTTGTAAAATTGCATTTGTAAGCATATGTAATGCAGTTGAGCACATCTAACTTTACAGAATGAAGATATTGCAAAACCATCCAAATCAAGCTTCTTTCTGCTTGATATGCTCCACACTGTACTTAAGGGCATTCTCTGTATAAGGTGAAGAGTTTACATGTGTATTTGCAAGTTTACATTACATTTCATCAAACTCTTGAAACCAAGTCAGTTCTGACCTGAAACAACATGAAATGTTGTAAAATTGCATTTGAAAGCATATGTAATGCAGTTGAGCACATCTAACTTTACAGAATGAAGATATTGCAAAACCATCCAAATCAAGCTTCTTTCTGCTTGATATGCTTCCACACTGTACTTAAGGGCATTCTCTGTATAAGGTGAAGAGTTTACATGTGTATTTGCAAGTTTACATTACATTTCATCAAACTCTTGAAACCAAGTCAGTTCTGACCTGAAACAACATGAAATGTTGTAAAATTGCATTTGTAAGCATATGTAATGCAGTTGAGCACATCTAACTTTACAGAATGAAGATATTGCAAAACCATCCAAATCAAGCTTCTTTCTGCTTGATATGCTTCCACACTGTACTTAAGGGCATTCTCTGTATAAGGTGAAGAGTTTACATGTGTATTTGCAAGTTTACATTACATTTCATCAAACTCTTGAAACCAAGTCAGTTCTGACCTGAAACAACATGAAATGTTGTAAAATTGCATTTGTAAGCATATGTAATGCAGTTGAGCACATCTAACTTTACAGAATGAAGATATTGCAAAACCATCCAAATCAAGCTTCTCTCAGCTTGATATGCTTCCACACTGTACTTAAGGGTATTCTCTATCATTGGTGAAGAGTTAACATGTGTATTTGCAAGTTTACATTACATTTCATCAAACTCTTGAAACCAAGTCAGTTCTGACCTGAAACAACATGAAATGTTGTAAAATTGCATTTGTAAGCATATGTAATGCAGTTGAGCACATCTAACTTTACAGAATGAAGATATTGCAAAACCATCCAAATCAAGCTTCTCTCAGCTTGATATGCTTCCACACTGTACTTAAGGGTATTCTCTATCATTGGTGAAGAGTTAACATGTGTATTTGCAAGTTAACATTACATTTCATCAAACTCTTGAAACCAAGTCAGTTCTGACCTGAAACAACATGAAATGTTGTAAAATTGCATTTGAAAGCATATGTAATGCAGTTGAGCACATCTAACTTTACAGAATGAAGATATTGCAAAACCATCCAAATCAAGCTTCTTTCTGCTTGATATGCTTCCACACTGTACTTAAAGGGCATTCTCTGTATAAGGTGAAGAGTTTACATGTGTATTTGCAAGTTTACATTACATTTCATCAAACTCTTGAAACCAAGTCAGTTCTGACCTGAAACAACATGAAATGTTGTAAAATTGCATTTGTAAGCATATGTAATGCAGTTGAGCACATCTAACTTTACAGAATGAAGATATTGCAAAACCATCCAAATCAAGCTTCTTTCTGCTTGATATGCTTCCACACTGTACTTAAGGGCATTCTCTGTATAAGGTGAAGAGTTTACATGTGTATTTGCAAGTTTACATTATATTTCATCAAACTCTTGAAACCAAGTCAGTTCTGACCTGAAACAACATGAAATGTTGTAAAATTGCATTTGTAAGCATATGTAATGCAGTTGAGCACATCTAACTTTACAGAATGAAGATATTGCAAAACCATCCAAATCAAGCTTCTCTCAGCTTGATATGCTTCCACACTGTACTTAAGGGTATTCTCTATCATTGGTGAAGAGTTAACATGTGTATTTGCAAGTTTACATTACATTTCATCAAACTCTTGAAACCAAGTCAGTTCTGACCTGAAACAACATGAAATGTTGTAAAATTGCATTTGTAAGCATATGTAATGCAGTTGAGCACATCTAACTTTACAGAATGAAGATATTGCAAAACCATCCAAATCAAGCTTCTCTCAGCTTGATATGCTTCCACACTGTACTTAAGGGTATTCTCTATCATTGGTGAAGAGTTAACATGTGTATTTGCAAGTTTACATTACATTTCATCAAACTCTTGAAACCAAGTCAGTTCTGACCTGAAACAACATGAAATGTTGTAAAATTGCATTTGTAAGCATATGTAATGCAGTTGAGCACATCTAACTTTACAGAATGAAGATATTGCAAAACCATCCAAATCAAGCTTCTCTCAGCTTGATATGCTTCCACACTGTACTTAAGGGTATTCTCTATCATTGGTGAAGAGTTAACATGTGTATTTGCAAGTTAACATTACATTTCATCAAACTCTTGAAACCAAGTCAGTTCTGACCTGAAACAACATGAAATGTTGTAAAATTGCATTTGTAAGCATATGTAATGCAGTTGAGCACATCTAACTTTACAGAATGAAGATATTGCAAAACCATCCAAATCAAGCTTCTCTCAGCTTGATATGCTTCCACACTGTACTTAAGGGTATTCTCTATCATTGGTGAAGAGTTAACATGTGTATTTGCAAGTTTACATTACATTTCATCAAACTCTTGAAACCAAGTCAGTTCTGACCTGAAACAACATGAAATGTTGTAAAATTGCATTTGTAAGCATATGTAATGCAGTTGAGCACATCTAACTTTACAGAATGAAGATATTGCAAAACCATCCAAATCAAGCTTCTTTCTGCTTGATATGCTTCCACACTGTACTTAAGGGCATTCTCTGTATAAGGTGAAGAGTTTACATGTGTATTTGCAAGTTTACATTACATTTCATCAAACTCTTGAAACCAAGTCAGTTCTGACCTGAAACAACATGAAATGTTGTAAAATTGCATTTGTAAGCATATGTAATGCAGTTGAGCACATCTAACTTTACAGAATGAAGATATTGCAAAACCATCCAAATCAAGCTTCTTTCTGCTTGATATGCTTCCACACTGTACTTAAGGGTATTCTCTATCATTGGTGAAGAGTTAACATGTGTATTTGCAAGTTAACATTACATTTCATCAAACTCTTGAAACCAAGTCAGTTCTGACCTGAAACAACATGAAATGTTGTAAAATTGCATTTGTAAGCATATGTAATGCAGTTGAGCACATCTAACTTTACAGAATGAAGATATTGCAAAACCATCCAAATCAAGCTTCTTTCTGCTTGATATGCTTCCACACTGTACTTAAGGGCATTCTCTGTATAAGGTGACTAGTTTACATGTGTATTTGCAAGTTTACATTACATTTCATCAAACTCTTGAAACCAAGTCAGTTCTGACCTGAAACAACATGAAATGTTGTAAAATTGCATTTGTAAGCATATGTAATGCAGTTGAGCACATCTAACTTTACAGAATGAAGATATTGCAAAACCATCCAAATCAAGCTTCTTTCTGGTTGATATGCTTCCACACTGTACTTAAGGGCATTCTCTGTATAAGGTGAAGAGTTTACATGTGTATTTGCAAGTTTACATTACATTTCATCAAACTCTTGAAACCAAGTCAGTTCTGACCTGAAACAACATGAAATGTTGTAAATTTGCATTTGTAAGCATATGTAATGCAGTTGAGCACATCTAACTTTACAGAATGAAGATATTGCAAAACCATCCAAATCAAGCTTCTCTCAGCTTGATATGCTTCCACACTGTACTTAAGGGTATTCTCTATCATTGGTGAAGAGTTAACATGTGTATTTGCAAGTTTACATTACATTTCATCAAACTCTTGAAACCAAGTCAGTTCTGACCTGAAACAACATGAAATGTTGTAAAATTGCATTTGTAAGCATATGTAATGCAGTTGAGCACATCTAACTTTACAGAATGAAGATATTGCAAAACCATCCAAATCAAGCTTCTTTCTGCTTGATATGCTTCCACACTGTACTTAAGGGCATTCTCTGTATAAGGTGAAGAGTTTACATGTGTATTTGCAAGTTTACATTACATTTCATCAAACTCTTGAAACCAAGTCAGTTCTGACCTGAAACAACATGAAATGTTGTAAAATTGCATTTGTAAGCATATGTAATGCAGTTGAGCACATCTAACTTTACAGAATGAAGATATTGCAAAACCATCCAAATCAAGCTTCTTTCTGCTTGATATGCTTCCACACTGTACTTAAGGGCATTCTCTGTATAAGGTGAAGAGTTTACATGTGTATTTGCAAGTTTACATTACATTTCATCAAACTCTTGAAACCAAGTCAGTTCTGACCTGAAACAACATGAAATGTTGTAAAATTGCATTTGTAAGCATATGTAATGCAGTTGAGCACATCTAACTTTACAGAATGAAGATATTGCAAAACCATCCAAATCAAGCTTCTCTCAGCTTGATATGCTTCCACACTGTACTTAAGGGTATTCTCTATCATTGGTGAAGAGTTAACATGTGTATTTGCAAGTTTACATTACATTTCATCAAACTCTTGAAACCAAGTCAGTTCTGACCTGAAACAACATGAAATGTTGTAAAATTGCATTTGTAAGCATATGTAATGCAGTTGAGCACATCTAACTTTACAGAATGAAGATATTGCAAAACCATCCAAATCAAGCTTCTCTCAGCTTGATATGCTTCCACACTGTACTTAAGGGTATTCTCTATCATTGGTGAAGAGTTAACATGTGTATTTGCAAGTTAACATTACATTTCATCAAACTCTTGAAACCAAGTCAGTTCTGACCTGAAACAACATGAAATGTTGTAAAATTGCATTTGTAAGCATATGTAATGCAGTTGAGCACATCTAACTTTACAGAATGAAGATATTGCAAAACCATCCAAATCAAGCTTCTTTCTGCTTGATATGCTTCCACACTGTACTTAAGGGTATTCTCTATCATAGGTGAAGAGTTTACATGTGTATTTGCAAGTTTACATTACATTTCATCAAACTCTTGAAACCAAGTCAGTTCTGACCTGAAACAACATGAAATGTTGTAAAATTGCATTTGTAAGCATATGTAATGCAGTTGAGCACATCTAACTTTACAGAATGAAGATATTGCAAAACCATCCAAATCAAGCTTCTTTCTGCTTGATATGCTTCCACACTGTACTTAAGGGTATTCTCTATCATTGGTGAAGAGTTAACATGTGTATTTGCAAGTTAACATTACATTTCATCAAACTCTTGAAACCAAGTCAGTTCTGACCTGAAACAACATGAAATGTTGTAAAATTGCATTTGTAAGCATATGTAATGCAGTTGAGCACATCTAACTTTACAGAATGAAGATATTGCAAAACCATCCAAATCAAGCTTCTTTCTGCTTGATATGCTTCCACACTGTACTTAAGGGTATTCTCTGTATAAGGTGAAGAGTTTACATGTGTATTTGCAAGTTTACATTACATTTCATCAAACTCTTGAAACCAAGTCAGTTCTGACCTGAAACAACATGAAATGTTGTAAAATTGCATTTGTAAGCATATGTAATGCAGTTGAGCACATCTAACTTTACAGAATGAAGATATTGCAAAACCATCCAAATCAAGCTTCTTTCTGGTTGATATGCTTCCACACTGTACTTAAGGGCATTCTCTGTATAAGGTGAAGAGTTTACATGTGTATTTGCAAGTTTACATTACATTTCATCAAACTCTTGAAACCAAGTCAGTTCTGACCTGAAACAACATGAAATGTTGTAAAATTGCATTTGTAAGCATATGTAATGCAGTTGAGCACATCTAACTTTACAGAATGAAGATATTGCAAAACCATCCAAATCAAGCCTCTCTCAGCTTGATATGCTTCCACACTGTACTTAAGGGTATTCTCTATCATTGGTGAAGAGTTAACATGTGTATTTGCAAGTTAACATTACATTTCATCAAACTCTTGAAACCAAGTCAGTTCTGACCTGAAACAACATGAAATGTTGTAAAATTGCATTTGTAAGCATATGTAATGCAGTTGAGCACATCTAACTTTACAGAATGAAGATAATGCAAAACCAATCAAATCAAGCTTCTTTCTGCTTGATATGCTTCCACACTGTACTTAAGGGCATTCTCTGTATAAGGTGAAGAGTTTACATGTGTATTTGCAAGTTTACATTACATTTCATCAAACTCTTGAAACCAAGTCAGTTCTGACCTGAAACAACATGAAATGTTGTAAAATTGCATTTGTAAGCATATGTAATGCAGTTGAGCACATCTAACTTTACAGAATGAAGATATTGCAAAACCATCCAAATCAAGCTTCTCTCAGCTTGATATGCTTCCACACTGTACTTAAGGGTATTCTCTATCATTGGTGAAGAGTTAACATGTGTATTTGCAAGTTTACATTACACTTCATCAAACTCTTGAAACCAAGTCAGTTCTGACCTGAAACAACATGAAATGTTGTAAAATTGCATTTGTAAGCATATGTAATGCAGTTGAGCACATCTAACTTTACATAATGAAGATATTGCAAAACCATCCAAATCAAGCTTCTCTCAGCTTGATATGCTTCCACACTGTACTTAAGGGTATTCTCTATCATTGGTGAAGAGTTTACATGTGTATTTGCAAGTTAACATTACATTTCATCAAACTCTTGAAACCAAGTCAGTTCTGACCTGAAACAACATGAAATGTTGTAAAATTGCATTTGTAAGCATATGTAATGCAGTTGAGCACATCTAACTTTACAGAATGAAGATATTGCAAAACCAATCAAATCAAGCTTCTTTCTGCTTGATATGCTTCCACACTGTACTTAAGGGCATTCTCTGTATAAGGTGAAGAGTTTACATGTGTATTTGCAAGTTTACATTACATTTCATCAAACTCTTGAAACCAAGTCAGTTCTGACCTGAAACAACATGAAATGTTGTAAAATTGCATTTGTAAGCATATGTAATGCAGTTGAGCACATCTAACTTTACAGAATGAAGATATTGCAAAACCATCCAAATCAAGCTTCTCTCAGCTTGATATGCTTCCACACTGTACTTAAGGGTATTCTCTATCATTGGTGAAGAGTTAACATGTGTATTTGCAAGTTTACATTACACTTCATCAAACTCTTGAAACCAAGTCAGTTCTGACCTGAAACAACATGAAATGTTGTAAAATTGCATTTGTAAGCATATGTAATGCAGTTGAGCACATCTAACTTTACAGAATGAAGATATTGCAAAACCATCCAAATCAAGCTTCTCTCAGCTTGATATGCTTCCACACTGTACTTAAGGGTATTCTCTATCATTGGTGAAGAGTTAACATGTGTATTTGCAAGTTAACATTACATTTCATCAAACTCTTGAAACCAAGTCAGTTCTGACCTGAAACAACATGAAATGTTGTAAAATTGCATTTGTAAGCATATGTAATGCAGTTGAGCACATCTAACTTTACAGAATGAAGATATTGCAAAACCATCCAAATCAAGCTTCTTTCTGCTTGATATGCTTCCACACTGTACTTAAGGGCATTCTCTGTATAAGGTGAAGAGTTTACATGTGTATTTGCAAGTTTACATTACATTTCATCAAACTCTTGAAACCAAGTCAGTTCTGACCTGAAACAACATGAAATGTTGTAAAATTGCATTTGTAAGCATATGTAATGCAGTTGAGCACATCTAACTTTACAGAATGAAGATATTGCAAAACCATCCAAATCAAGCTTCTTTCTGCTTGATATGCTTCCACACTGTACTTAAGGGTATTCTCTATCATTGGTGAAGAGTTAACATGTGTATTTGCAAGTTAACATTACATTTCATCAAACTCTTGAAACCAAGTCAGTTCTGACCTGAAACAACATGAAATGTTGTAAAATTGCATTTGTAAGCATATGTAATGCAGTTGAGCACATCTAACTTTACAGAATGAAGATATTGCAAAACCATCCAAATCAAGCATCTTTCTGCTTGATATGCTTCCACACTGTACTTAAGGGCATTCTCTGTATAAGGTGAAGAGTTTACATGTGTATTTGCAAGTTTACATTACATTTCATCAAACTCTTGAAACCAAGTCAGTTCTGACCTGAAACAACATGAAATGTTGTAAAATTGCATTTGTAAGCATATGTAATGCAGTTGAGCACATCTAACTTTACAGAATGAAGATATTGCAATACCATCCAAATCAAGCTTCTTTCTGCTTGATATGCTTCCACACTGTACTTAAGGGCATTCTCTGTATAAGGTGAAGAGTTTACATGTGTATTTGCAAGTTTACATTACATTTCATCAAACTCTTGAAACCAAGTCAGTTCTGACCTGAAACAACATGAAATGTTGTAAAATTGCATTTGTAAGCATATGTAATGCAGTTGAGCACATCTAACTTTACAGAATGAAGATATTGCAAAACCATCCAAATCAAGCTTCTCTCAGCTTGATATGCTTCCACACTGTACTTAAGGGTATTCTCTATCATTGGTGAAGAGTTAACATGTGTATTTGCAAGTTTACATTACATTTCATCAAACTCTTGAAACCAAGTCAGTTCTGACCTGAAACAACATGAAATGTTGAAAAATTGCATTTGTAAGCATATGTAATGCAGTTGAGCACATCTAACTTTACAGAATGAAGATATTGCAAAACCATCCAAATCAAGCTTCTTTCTGCTTGATATGCTTCCACACTGTACTTAAGGGCATTCTCTGTATAAGGTGAAGAGTTTACATGTGTATTTGCAAGTTTACATTACATTTCATCAAACTCTTGAAACCAAGTCAGTTCTGACCTGAAACAACATGAAATGTTGTAAAATTGCATTTGTAAGCATATGTAATGCAGTTGAGCACATCTAACTTTACAGAATGAAGATATTGCAAAACCATCCAAATCAAGCTTCTCTCAGCTTGATATGCTTCCACACTGTACTTAAGGGTATTCTCTATCATTGGTGAAGAGTTAACATGTGTATTTGCAAGTTTACATTACACTTCATCAAACTCTTGAAACCAAGTCAGTTCTGACCTGAAACAACATGAAATGTTGTAAAATTGCATTTGTAAGCATATGTAATGCAGTTGAGCACATCTAACTTTACAGAATGAAGATATTGCAAAACCATCCAAATCAAGCTTCTCTCAGCTTGATATGCTTCCACACTGTACTTAAGGGTATTCTCTATCATTGGTGAAGAGTTAACATTTGTATTTGCAAGTTAACATTACATTTCATCAAACTCTTGAAACCAAGTCAGTTCTGACCTGAAACAACATGAAATGTTGTAAAATTGCATTTGTAAGCATATGTAATGCAGTTGAGCACATCTAACTTTACAGAATGAAGATATTGCAAAACCATCCAAATCAAGCTTCTTTCTGCTTGATATGCTTCCACACTGTACTTAAGGGCATTCTCTGTATAAGGTGAAGAGTTTACATGTGTATTTGCAAGTTTACATTACATTTCATCAAACTCTTGAAACCAAGTCAGTTCTGACCTGAAACAACATGAAATGTTGTAAAATTGCATTTGTAAGCATATGTAATGCAGTTGAGCACATCTAACTTTACAGAATGAAGATATTGCAAAACCATCCAAATCAAGCTTCTTTCTGCTTGATATGCTTCCACACTGTACTTAAGGGCATTCTCTGTATAAGGTGAAGAGTTTACATGTGTATTTGCAAGTTTACATTACATTTCATCAAACTCTTGAAACCAAGTCAGTTCTGACCTGAAACAACATGAAATGTTGTAAAATTGCATTTGTAAGCATATGTAATGCAGTTGAGCACATCTAACTTTACAGAATGAAGATATTGCAAAACCATCCAAATCAAGCTTCTCTCAGCTTGATATGCTTCCACACTGTACTTAAGGGTATTCTCTATCATTGGTGAAGAGTTAACATGTGTATTTGCAAGTTAACATTACATTTCATCAAACTCTTGAAACCAAGTCAGTTCTGACCTGAAACAACATGAAATGTTGTAAAATTGCATTTGTAAGCATATGTAATGCAGTTGAGCACATCTAACTTTACAGAATGAAGATATTGCAAAACCATCCAAATCAAGCTTCTTTCTGCTTGATATGCTTCCACACTGTACTTAAGGGCATTCTCTGTATAAGGTGAAGAGTTTACATGTGTATTTGCAAGTTTACATTACATTTCATCAAACTCTTGAAACCAAGTCAGTTCTGACCTGAAACAACATGAAATGTTGTAAAATTGCATTTGTAAGCATATGTAATGCAGTTGAGCACATCTAACTTTACAGAATGAAGATATTGCAAAACCATCCAAATCAAGCTTCTCTCAGCTTGATATGCTTCCACACTGTACTTAAGGGTATTCTCTATCATTGGTGAAGAGTTAACATGTGTATTTGCAAGTTAACATTACATTTCATCAAACTCTTGAAACCAAGTCAGTTCTGACCTGAAACAACAAGAAATGTTGTAAAATTGCATTTGTAAGCATATGTAATGCAGTTGAGCACATCTAACTTTACAGAATGAAGATATTGCAAAACCATCCAAATCAAGCTTCTTTCTGCTTGATATGCTTCCACACTGTACTTAAGGGCATTCTCTGTATAAGGTGAAGAGTTTACATGTGTATTTGCAAGTTTACATTACATTTCATCAAACTCTTGAAACCAAGTCAGTTCTGACCTGAAACAACATGAAATGTTGTAAAATTGCATTTGTAAGCATATGTAATGCAGTTGAGCACATCTAACTTTACAGAATGAAGATATTGCAAAACCATCCAAATCAAGCTTCTCTCTGCTTGATATGCTTCCACACTGTACTTAAGGGCATTCTCTGTATAAGGTGAAGAGTTTACATGTGTATTTGCAAGTTTACATTACATTTCATCAAACTCTTGAAACCAAGTCAGTTCTGACCTGAAACAACATGAAATGTTGTAAAATTGCATTTGTAAGCATATGTAATGCAGTTGAGCACATCTAACTTTACAGAATGAAGATATTGCAAAACCATCCAAATCAAGCTTCTCTCAGCTTGATATGCTTCCACACTGTACTTAAGGGTATTCTCTATCATTGGTGAAGAGTTAACATGTGTATTTGCAAGTTAACATTACATTTCATCAAACTCTTGAAACCAAGTCAGTTCTGACCTGAAACAACATGAAATGTTGTAAAATTGCATTTGTAAGCATATGTAATGCAGTTGAGCACATCTAACTTTACAGAATGAAGATATTGCAAAACCATCCAAATCAAGCTTCTTTCTGCTTGATATGCTTCCACACTGTACTTAAGGGCATTCTCTGTATAAGGTGAAGAGTTTACATGTGTATTTGCAAGTTTACATTACATTTCATCAAACTCTTGAAACCAAGTCAGTTCTGACCTGAAACAACATGAAATGTTGTAAAATTGCATTTGTAAGCATATGTAATGCAGTTGAGCACATCTAACTTTACAGAATGAAGATATTGCAAAACCATCCAAATCAAGCTTCTCTCAGCTTGATATGCTTCCACACTGTACTTAAGGGTATTCTCTATCATTGGTGAAGAGTTAACATGTGTATTTGCAAGTTAACATTACATTTCATCAAACTATTGAAACCAAGTCAGTTCTGACCTGAAACAACATGAAATGTTGTAAAATTGCATTTGTAAGCATATGTAATGCAGTTGAGCACATCTAACTTTACAGAATGAAGATATTGCAAAACCATCCAAATCAAGCTTCTCTCAGCTTGATATGCTTCCACACTGTACTTAAGGGTATTCTCTATCATTGGTGAAGAGTTAACATGTGTATTTGCAAGTTTACATTACATTTCATCAAACTCTTGAAACCAAGTCAGTTCTGACCTGAAACAACATGAAATGTTGTAAAATGCATTTGTAAGCATATGTAATGCAGTTGAGCACATCTAACTTTACAGAATGAAGATATTGCAAAACCATCCAAATCAAGCTTCTCTCAGCTTGATATGCTTCCACACTGTACTTAAGGGTATTCTCTATCATTGGTGAAGAGTTAACATGTGTATTTGCAAGTTTACATTACACTTCATCAAACTCTTGAAACCAAGTCAGTTCTGACCTGAAACAACATGAAATGTTGTAAAATTGCATTTGTAAGCATATGTAATGCAGTTGAGCACATCTAACTTTACAGAATGAAGATATTGCAAAACCATCCAAATCAAGCTTCTCTCAGCTTGATATGCTTCCACACTGTACTTAAGGGTATTCTCTATCATTGGTGAAGAGTTAACATTTGTATTTGCAAGTTAACATTACATTTCATCAAACTCTTGAAACCAAGTCAGTTCTGACCTGAAACAACATGAAATGTTGTAAAATTGCATTTGTAAGCATATGTAATGCAGTTGAGCACATCTAACTTTACAGAATGAAGATATTGCAAAACCATCCAAATCAAGCTTCTTTCTGCTTGATATGCTTCCACACTGTACTTAAGGGCATTCTCTGTATAAGGTGAAGAGTTTACATGTGTATTTGCAAGTTTACATTACATTTCATCAAACTCTTGAAACCAAGTCAGTTCTGACCTGAAACAACATGAAATGTTGTAAAATTGCATTTGTAAGCATATGTAATGCAGTTGAGCACATCTAACTTTACAGAATGAAGATATTGCAAAACCATCCAAATCAAGCTTCTTTCTGCTTGATATGCTTCCACACTGTACTTAAGGGCATTCTCTGTATAAGGTGAAGAGTTTACATGTGTATTTGCAAGTTTACATTACATTTCATCAAACTCTTGAAACCAAGTCAGTTCTGACCTGAAACAACATGAAATGTTGTAAAATTGCATTTGTAAGCATATGTAATGCAGTTGAGCACATCTAACTTTACAGAATGAAGATATTGCAAAACCATCCAAATCAAGCTTCTCTCAGCTTGATATGCTTCCACACTGTACTTAAGGGTATTCTCTATCATTGGTGAAGAGTTAACATGTGTATTTGCAAGTTAACATTACATTTCATCAAACTCTTGAAACCAAGTCAGTTCTGACCTGAAACAACATGAAATGTTGTAAAATTGCATTTGTAAGCATATGTAATGCAGTTGAGCACATCTAACTTTACAGAATGAAGATATTGCAAAACCATCCAAATCAAGCTTCTTTCTGCTTGATATGCTTCCACACTGTACTTAAGGGCATTCTCTGTATAAGGTGAAGAGTTTACATGTGTATTTGCAAGTTTACATTACATTTCATCAAACTCTTGAAACCAAGTCAGTTCTGACCTGAAACAACATGAAATGTTGTAAAATTGCATTTGTAAGCATATGTAATGCAGTTGAGCACATCTAACTTTACAGAATGAAGATATTGCAAAACCATCCAAATCAAGCTTCTCTCAGCTTGATATGCTTCCACACTGTACTTAAGGGTATTCTCTATCATTGGTGAAGAGTTAACATGTGTATTTGCAAGTTAACATTACATTTCATCAAACTCTTGAAACCAAGTCAGTTCTGACCTGAAACAACAAGAAATGTTGTAAAATTGCATTTGTAAGCATATGTAATGCAGTTGAGCACATCTAACTTTACAGAATGAAGATATTGCAAAACCATCCAAATCAAGCTTCTTTCTGCTTGATATGCTTCCACACTGTACTTAAGGGCATTCTCTGTATAAGGTGAAGAGTTTACATGTGTATTTGCAAGTTTACATTACATTTCATCAAACTCTTGAAACCAAGTCAGTTCTGACCTGAAACAACATGAAATGTTGTAAAATTGCATTTGTAAGCATATGTAATGCAGTTGAGCACATCTAACTTTACAGAATGAAGATATTGCAAAACCATCCAAATCAAGCTTCTCTCTGCTTGATATGCTTCCACACTGTACTTAAGGGCATTCTCTGTATAAGGTGAAGAGTTTACATGTGTATTTGCAAGTTTACATTACATTTCATCAAACTCTTGAAACCAAGTCAGTTCTGACCTGAAACAACATGAAATGTTGTAAAATTGCATTTGTAAGCATATGTAATGCAGTTGAGCACATCTAACTTTACAGAATGAAGATATTGCAAAACCATCCAAATCAAGCTTCTCTCAGCTTGATATGCTTCCACACTGTACTTAAGGGTATTCTCTATCATTGGTGAAGAGTTAACATGTGTATTTGCAAGTTAACATTACATTTCATCAAACTCTTGAAACCAAGTCAGTTCTGACCTGAAACAACATGAAATGTTGTAAAATTGCATTTGTAAGCATATGTAATGCAGTTGAGCACATCTAACTTTACAGAATGAAGATATTGCAAAACCATCCAAATCAAGCTTCTTTCTGCTTGATATGCTTCCACACTGTACTTAAGGGCATTCTCTGTATAAGGTGAAGAGTTTACATGTGTATTTGCAAGTTTACATTACATTTCATCAAACTCTTGAAACCAAGTCAGTTCTGACCTGAAACAACATGAAATGTTGTAAAATTGCATTTGTAAGCATATGTAATGCAGTTGAGCACATCTAACTTTACAGAATGAAGATATTGCAAAACCATCCAAATCAAGCTTCTCTCAGCTTGATATGCTTCCACACTGTACTTAAGGGTATTCTCTATCATTGGTGAAGAGTTAACATGTGTATTTGCAAGTTAACATTACATTTCATCAAACTATTGAAACCAAGTCAGTTCTGACCTGAAACAACATGAAATGTTGTAAAATTGCATTTGTAAGCATATGTAATGCAGTTGAGCACATCTAACTTTACAGAATGAAGATATTGCAAAACCATCCAAATCAAGCTTCTCTCAGCTTGATATGCTTCCACACTGTACTTAAGGGTATTCTCTATCATTGGTGAAGAGTTAACATGTGTATTTGCAAGTTTACATTACATTTCATCAAACTCTTGAAACCAAGTCAGTTCTGACCTGAAACAACATGAAATGTTGTAAAATGCATTTGTAAGCATATGTAATGCAGTTGAGCACATCTAACTTTACAGAATGAAGATATTGCAAAACCATCCAAATCAAGCTTCTTTCTGCTTGATATGCTTCCACACTGTACTTAAGGGTATTCTCTATCATTGGTGAAGAGTTAACATGTGTATTTGCAAGTTAACATTACATTTCATCAAACTCTTGAAACCAAGTCAGTTCTGACCTGAAACAACATGAAATGTTGTAAAATTGCATTTGTAAGCATATGTAATGCAGTTGAGCACATCTAACTTTACAGAATGAAGATATTGCAAAACCATCCAAATCAAGCTTCTTTCTGCTTGATATGCTCCACACTGTACTTAAGGGCATTCTCTGTATAAGGTGAAGAGTTTACATGTGTATTTGCAAGTTTACATTACATTTCATCAAACTCTTGAAACCAAGTCAGTTCTGACCTGAAACAACATGAAATGTTGTAAAATTGCATTTGAAAGCATATGTAATGCAGTTGAGCACATCTAACTTTACAGAATGAAGATATTGCAAAACCATCCAAATCAAGCTTCTTTCTGCTTGATATGCTTCCACACTGTACTTAAGGGCATTCTCTGTATAAGGTGAAGAGTTTACATGTGTATTTGCAAGTTTACATTACATTTCATCAAACTCTTGAAACCAAGTCAGTTCTGACCTGAAACAACATGAAATGTTGTAAAATTGCATTTGTAAGCATATGTAATGCAGTTGAGCACATCTAACTTTACAGAATGAAGATATTGCAAAACCATCCAAATCAAGCTTCTTTTTGCTTGATATGCTTCCACACTGTACTTAAGGGCATTCTCTGTATAAGGTGAAGAGTTTACATGTGTATTTGCAAGTTTACATTACATTTCATCAAACTCTTGAAACCAAGTCAGTTCTGACCTGAAACAACATGAAATGTTGTAAAATTGCATTTGTAAGCATATGTAATGCAGTTGAGCACATCTAACTTTACAGAATGAAGATATTGCAAAACCATCCAAATCAAGCTTCTTTCTGCTTGATATGCTTCCACACTGTACTTAAGGGCATTCTCTGTATAAGGTGAAGAGTTTACATGTGTATTTGCAAGTTTACATTACATTTCATCAAACTCTTGAAACCAAGTCAGTTCTGACCTGAAACAACATGAAATGTTGTAAAATTGCATTTGTAAGCATATGTAATGCAGTTGAGCACATCTAACTTTACAGAATGAAGATATTGCAAAACCATCCAAATCAAGCTTCTCTCAGCTTGATATGCTTCCACACTGTACTTAAGGGTATTCTCTATCATTGGTGAAGAGTTAACATGTGTATTTGCAAGTTTACATTACATTTCATCAAACTCTTGAAACCAAGTCAGTTCTGACCTGAAACAACATGAAATGTTGTAAAATTGCATTTGTAAGCATATGTAATGCAGTTGAGCACATCTAACTTTACAGAATGAAGATATTGCAAAACCATCCAAATCAAGCTTCTCTCAGCTTGATATGCTTCCACACTGTACTTAAGGGTATTCTCTATCATTGGTGAAGAGTTAACATGTGTATTTGCAAGTTAACATTACATTTCATCAAACTCTTGAAACCAAGTCAGTTCTGACCTGAAACAACATGAAATGTTGTAAAATTGCATTTGAAAGCATATGTAATGCAGTTGAGCACATCTAACTTTACAGAATGAAGATATTGCAAAACCATCCAAATCAAGCTTCTTTCTGCTTGATATGCTTCCACACTGTACTTAAAGGGCATTCTCTGTATAAGGTGAAGAGTTTACATGTGTATTTGCAAGTTTACATTACATTTCATCAAACTCTTGAAACCAAGTCAGTTCTGACCTGAAACAACATGAAATGTTGTAAAATTGCATTTGTAAGCATATGTAATGCAGTTGAGCACATCTAACTTTACAGAATGAAGATATTGCAAAACCATCCAAATCAAGCTTCTTTCTGCTTGATATGCTTCCACACTGTACTTAAGGGCATTCTCTGTATAAGGTGAAGAGTTTACATGTGTATTTGCAAGTTTACATTATATTTCATCAAACTCTTGAAACCAAGTCAGTTCTGACCTGAAACAACATGAAATGTTGTAAAATTGCATTTGTAAGCATATGTAATGCAGTTGAGCACATCTAACTTTACAGAATGAAGATATTGCAAAACCATCCAAATCAAGCTTCTCTCAGCTTGATATGCTTCCACACTGTACTTAAGGGTATTCTCTATCATTGGTGAAGAGTTAACATGTGTATTTGCAAGTTTACATTACATTTCATCAAACTCTTGAAACCAAGTCAGTTCTGACCTGAAACAACATGAAATGTTGTAAAATTGCATTTGTAAGCATATGTAATGCAGTTGAGCACATCTAACTTTACAGAATGAAGATATTGCAAAACCATCCAAATCAAGCTTCTCTCAGCTTGATATGCTTCCACACTGTACTTAAGGGTATTCTCTATCATTGGTGAAGAGTTAACATGTGTATTTGCAAGTTTACATTACATTTCATCAAACTCTTGAAACCAAGTCAGTTCTGACCTGAAACAACATGAAATGTTGTAAAATTGCATTTGTAAGCATATGTAATGCAGTTGAGCACATCTAACTTTACAGAATGAAGATATTGCAAAACCATCCAAATCAAGCTTCTCTCAGCTTGATATGCTTCCACACTGTACTTAAGGGTATTCTCTATCATTGGTGAAGAGTTAACATGTGTATTTGCAAGTTAACATTACATTTCATCAAACTCTTGAAACCAAGTCAGTTCTGACCTGAAACAACATGAAATGTTGTAAAATTGCATTTGTAAGCATATGTAATGCAGTTGAGCACATCTAACTTTACAGAATGAAGATATTGCAAAACCATCCAAATCAAGCTTCTCTCAGCTTGATATGCTTCCACACTGTACTTAAGGGTATTCTCTATCATTGGTGAAGAGTTAACATGTGTATTTGCAAGTTTACATTACATTTCATCAAACTCTTGAAACCAAGTCAGTTCTGACCTGAAACAACATGAAATGTTGTAAAATTGCATTTGTAAGCATATGTAATGCAGTTGAGCACATCTAACTTTACAGAATGAAGATATTGCAAAACCATCCAAATCAAGCTTCTTTCTGCTTGATATGCTTCCACACTGTACTTAAGGGCATTCTCTGTATAAGGTGAAGAGTTTACATGTGTATTTGCAAGTTTACATTACATTTCATCAAACTCTTGAAACCAAGTCAGTTCTGACCTGAAACAACATGAAATGTTGTAAAATTGCATTTGTAAGCATATGTAATGCAGTTGAGCACATCTAACTTTACAGAATGAAGATATTGCAAAACCATCCAAATCAAGCTTCTTTCTGCTTGATATGCTTCCACACTGTACTTAAGGGTATTCTCTATCATTGGTGAAGAGTTAACATGTGTATTTGCAAGTTAACATTACATTTCATCAAACTCTTGAAACCAAGTCAGTTCTGACCTGAAACAACATGAAATGTTGTAAAATTGCATTTGTAAGCATATGTAATGCAGTTGAGCACATCTAACTTTACAGAATGAAGATATTGCAAAACCATCCAAATCAAGCTTCTTTCTGCTTGATATGCTTCCACACTGTACTTAAGGGCATTCTCTGTATAAGGTGACTAGTTTACATGTGTATTTGCAAGTTTACATTACATTTCATCAAACTCTTGAAACCAAGTCAGTTCTGACCTGAAACAACATGAAATGTTGTAAAATTGCATTTGTAAGCATATGTAATGCAGTTGAGCACATCTAACTTTACAGAATGAAGATATTGCAAAACCATCCAAATCAAGCTTCTTTCTGGTTGATATGCTTCCACACTGTACTTAAGGGCATTCTCTGTATAAGGTGAAGAGTTTACATGTGTATTTGCAAGTTTACATTACATTTCATCAAACTCTTGAAACCAAGTCAGTTCTGACCTGAAACAACATGAAATGTTGTAAATTTGCATTTGTAAGCATATGTAATGCAGTTGAGCACATCTAACTTTACAGAATGAAGATATTGCAAAACCATCCAAATCAAGCTTCTCTCAGCTTGATATGCTTCCACACTGTACTTAAGGGTATTCTCTATCATTGGTGAAGAGTTAACATGTGTATTTGCAAGTTAACATTACATTTCATCAAACTCTTGAAACCAAGTCAGTTCTGACCTGAAACAACAAGAAATGTTGTAAAATTGCATTTGTAAGCATATGTAATGCAGTTGAGCACATCTAACTTTACAGAATGAAGATATTGCAAAACCATCCAAATCAAGCTTCTTTCTGCTTGATATGCTTCCACACTGTACTTAAGGGCATTCTCTGTATAAGGTGAAGAGTTTACATGTGTATTTGCAAGTTTACATTACATTTCATCAAACTCTTGAAACCAAGTCAGTTCTGACCTGAAACAACATGAAATGTTGTAAAATTGCATTTGTAAGCATATGTAATGCAGTTGAGCACATCTAACTTTACAGAATGAAGATATTGCAAAACCATCCAAATCAAGCTTCTCTCTGCTTGATATGCTTCCACACTGTACTTAAGGGCATTCTCTGTATAAGGTGAAGAGTTTACATGTGTATTTGCAAGTTTACATTACATTTCATCAAACTCTTGAAACCAAGTCAGTTCTGACCTGAAACAACATGAAATGTTGTAAAATTGCATTTGTAAGCATATGTAATGCAGTTGAGCACATCTAACTTTACAGAATGAAGATATTGCAAAACCATCCAAATCAAGCTTCTCTCAGCTTGATATGCTTCCACACTGTACTTAAGGGTATTCTCTATCATTGGTGAAGAGTTAACATGTGTATTTGCAAGTTAACATTACATTTCATCAAACTCTTGAAACCAAGTCAGTTCTGACCTGAAACAACATGAAATGTTGTAAAATTGCATTTGTAAGCATATGTAATGCAGTTGAGCACATCTAACTTTACAGAATGAAGATATTGCAAAACCATCCAAATCAAGCTTCTTTCTGCTTGATATGCTTCCACACTGTACTTAAGGGCATTCTCTGTATAAGGTGAAGAGTTTACATGTGTATTTGCAAGTTTACATTACATTTCATCAAACTCTTGAAACCAAGTCAGTTCTGACCTGAAACAACATGAAATGTTGTAAAATTGCATTTGTAAGCATATGTAATGCAGTTGAGCACATCTAACTTTACAGAATGAAGATATTGCAAAACCATCCAAATCAAGCTTCTCTCAGCTTGATATGCTTCCACACTGTACTTAAGGGTATTCTCTATCATTGGTGAAGAGTTAACATGTGTATTTGCAAGTTAACATTACATTTCATCAAACTATTGAAACCAAGTCAGTTCTGACCTGAAACAACATGAAATGTTGTAAAATTGCATTTGTAAGCATATGTAATGCAGTTGAGCACATCTAACTTTACAGAATGAAGATATTGCAAAACCATCCAAATCAAGCTTCTCTCAGCTTGATATGCTTCCACACTGTACTTAAGGGTATTCTCTATCATTGGTGAAGAGTTAACATGTGTATTTGCAAGTTTACATTACATTTCATCAAACTCTTGAAACCAAGTCAGTTCTGACCTGAAACAACATGAAATGTTGTAAAATGCATTTGT
Source organism: Amia ocellicauda (assembly GCF_036373705.1). Classification (NCBI taxonomy): domain Eukaryota; kingdom Metazoa; phylum Chordata; class Actinopteri; order Amiiformes; family Amiidae; genus Amia; species Amia ocellicauda. The sequence goes on from NW_027102684.1 coordinate 116,981, forward strand.
AAGCATATGTAATGCAGTTGAGCACATCTAACTTTACAGAATGAAGATATTGCAAAACCATCCAAATCAAGCTTCTTTCTGCTTGATATGCTTCCACACTGTACTTAAGGGTATTCTCTATCATTGGTGAAGAGTTAACATGTGTATTTGCAAGTTAACATTACATTTCATCAAACTCTTGAAACCAAGTCAGTTCTGACCTGAAACAACATGAAATGTTGTAAAATTGCATTTGTAAGCATATGTAATGCAGTTGAGCACATCTAACTTTACAGAATGAAGATATTGCAAAACCATCCAAATCAAGCTTCTTTCTGCTTGATATGCTCCACACTGTACTTAAGGGCATTCTCTGTATAAGGTGAAGAGTTTACATGTGTATTTGCAAGTTTACATTACATTTCATCAAACTCTTGAAACCAAGTCAGTTCTGACCTGAAACAACATGAAATGTTGTAAAATTGCATTTGAAAGCATATGTAATGCAGTTGAGCACATCTAACTTTACAGAATGAAGATATTGCAAAACCATCCAAATCAAGCTTCTTTCTGCTTGATATGCTTCCACACTGTACTTAAGGGCATTCTCTGTATAAGGTGAAGAGTTTACATGTGTATTTGCAAGTTTACATTACATTTCATCAAACTCTTGAAACCAAGTCAGTTCTGACCTGAAACAACATGAAATGTTGTAAAATTGCATTTGTAAGCATATGTAATGCAGTTGAGCACATCTAACTTTACAGAATGAAGATATTGCAAAACCATCCAAATCAAGCTTCTTTCTGCTTGATATGCTTCCACACTGTACTTAAGGGCATTCTCTGTATAAGGTGAAGAGTTTACATGTGTATTTGCAAGTTTACATTACATTTCATCAAACTCTTGAAACCAAGTCAGTTCTGACCTGAAACAACATGAAATGTTGTAAAATTGCATTTGTAAGCATATGTAATGCAGTTGAGCACATCTAACTTTACAGAATGAAGATATTGCAAAACCATCCAAATCAAGCTTCTTTCTGCTTGATATGCTTCCACACTGTACTTAAGGGCATTCTCTGTATAAGGTGAAGAGTTTACATGTGTATTTGCAAGTTTACATTACATTTCATCAAACTCTTGAAACCAAGTCAGTTCTGACCTGAAACAACATGAAATGTTGTAAAATTGCATTTGTAAGCATATGTAATGCAGTTGAGCACATCTAACTTTACAGAATGAAGATATTGCAAAACCATCCAAATCAAGCTTCTCTCAGCTTGATATGCTTCCACACTGTACTTAAGGGTATTCTCTATCATTGGTGAAGAGTTAACATGTGTATTTGCAAGTTTACATTACATTTCATCAAACTCTTGAAACCAAGTCAGTTCTGACCTGAAACAACATGAAATGTTGTAAAATTGCATTTGTAAGCATATGTAATGCAGTTGAGCACATCTAACTTTACAGAATGAAGATATTGCAAAACCATCCAAATCAAGCTTCTCTCAGCTTGATATGCTTCCACACTGTACTTAAGGGTATTCTCTATCATTGGTGAAGAGTTAACATGTGTATTTGCAAGTTAACATTACATTTCATCAAACTCTTGAAACCAAGTCAGTTCTGACCTGAAACAACATGAAATGTTGTAAAATTGCATTTGAAAGCATATGTAATGCAGTTGAGCACATCTAACTTTACAGAATGAAGATATTGCAAAACCATCCAAATCAAGCTTCTTTCTGCTTGATATGCTTCCACACTGTACTTAAAGGGCATTCTCTGTATAAGGTGAAGAGTTTACATGTGTATTTGCAAGTTTACATTACATTTCATCAAACTCTTGAAACCAAGTCAGTTCTGACCTGAAACAACATGAAATGTTGTAAAATTGCATTTGTAAGCATATGTAATGCAGTTGAGCACATCTAACTTTACAGAATGAAGATATTGCAAAACCATCCAAATCAAGCTTCTTTCTGCTTGATATGCTCCACACTGTACTTAAGGGCATTCTCTGTATAAGGTGAAGAGTTTACATGTGTATTTGCAAGTTTACATTACATTTCATCAAACTCTTGAAACCAAGTCAGTTCTGACCTGAAACAACATGAAATGTTGTAAAATTGCATTTGAAAGCATATGTAATGCAGTTGAGCACATCTAACTTTACAGAATGAAGATATTGCAAAACCATCCAAATCAAGCTTCTTTCTGCTTGATATGCTTCCACACTGTACTTAAGGGCATTCTCTGTATAAGGTGAAGAGTTTACATGTGTATTTGCAAGTTTACATTACATTTCATCAAACTCTTGAAACCAAGTCAGTTCTGACCTGAAACAACATGAAATGTTGTAAAATTGCATTTGTAAGCATATGTAATGCAGTTGAGCACATCTAACTTTACAGAATGAAGATATTGCAAAACCATCCAAATCAAGCTTCTTTCTGCTTGATATGCTTCCACACTGTACTTAAGGGCATTCTCTGTATAAGGTGAAGAGTTTACATGTGTATTTGCAAGTTTACATTACATTTCATCAAACTCTTGAAACCAAGTCAGTTCTGACCTGAAACAACATGAAATGTTGTAAAATTGCATTTGTAAGCATATGTAATGCAGTTGAGCACATCTAACTTTACAGAATGAAGATATTGCAAAACCATCCAAATCAAGCTTCTTTCTGCTTGATATGCTTCCACACTGTACTTAAGGGCATTCTCTGTATAAGGTGAAGAGTTTACATGTGTATTTGCAAGTTTACATTACATTTCATCAAACTCTTGAAACCAAGTCAGTTCTGACCTGAAACAACATGAAATGTTGTAAAATTGCATTTGTAAGCATATGTAATGCAGTTGAGCACATCTAACTTTACAGAATGAAGATATTGCAAAACCATCCAAATCAAGCTTCTCTCAGCTTGATATGCTTCCACACTGTACTTAAGGGTATTCTCTATCATTGGTGAAGAGTTAACATGTGTATTTGCAAGTTTACATTACATTTCATCAAACTCTTGAAACCAAGTCAGTTCTGACCTGAAACAACATGAAATGTTGTAAAATTGCATTTGTAAGCATATGTAATGCAGTTGAGCACATCTAACTTTACAGAATGAAGATATTGCAAAACCATCCAAATCAAGCTTCTCTCAGCTTGATATGCTTCCACACTGTACTTAAGGGTATTCTCTATCATTGGTGAAGAGTTAACATGTGTATTTGCAAGTTAACATTACATTTCATCAAACTCTTGAAACCAAGTCAGTTCTGACCTGAAACAACATGAAATGTTGTAAAATTGCATTTGAAAGCATATGTAATGCAGTTGAGCACATCTAACTTTACAGAATGAAGATATTGCAAAACCATCCAAATCAAGCTTCTTTCTGCTTGATATGCTTCCACACTGTACTTAAAGGGCATTCTCTGTATAAGGTGAAGAGTTTACATGTGTATTTGCAAGTTTACATTACATTTCATCAAACTCTTGAAACCAAGTCAGTTCTGACCTGAAACAACATGAAATGTTGTAAAATTGCATTTGTAAGCATATGTAATGCAGTTGAGCACATCTAACTTTACAGAATGAAGATATTGCAAAACCATCCAAATCAAGCTTCTTTCTGCTTGATATGCTTCCACACTGTACTTAAGGGCATTCTCTGTATAAGGTGAAGAGTTTACATGTGTATTTGCAAGTTTACATTATATTTCATCAAACTCTTGAAACCAAGTCAGTTCTGACCTGAAACAACATGAAATGTTGTAAAATTGCATTTGTAAGCATATGTAATGCAGTTGAGCACATCTAACTTTACAGAATGAAGATATTGCAAAACCATCCAAATCAAGCTTCTCTCAGCTTGATATGCTTCCACACTGTACTTAAGGGTATTCTCTATCATTGGTGAAGAGTTAACATGTGTATTTGCAAGTTTACATTACATTTCATCAAACTCTTGAAACCAAGTCAGTTCTGACCTGAAACAACATGAAATGTTGTAAAATTGCATTTGTAAGCATATGTAATGCAGTTGAGCACATCTAACTTTACAGAATGAAGATATTGCAAAACCATCCAAATCAAGCTTCTCTCAGCTTGATATGCTTCCACACTGTACTTAAGGGTATTCTCTATCATTGGTGAAGAGTTAACATGTGTATTTGCAAGTTTACATTACATTTCATCAAACTCTTGAAACCAAGTCAGTTCTGACCTGAAACAACATGAAATGTTGTAAAATTGCATTTGTAAGCATATGTAATGCAGTTGAGCACATCTAACTTTACAGAATGAAGATATTGCAAAACCATCCAAATCAAGCTTCTCTCAGCTTGATATGCTTCCACACTGTACTTAAGGGTATTCTCTATCATTGGTGAAGAGTTAACATGTGTATTTGCAAGTTAACATTACATTTCATCAAACTCTTGAAACCAAGTCAGTTCTGACCTGAAACAACATGAAATGTTGTAAAATTGCATTTGTAAGCATATGTAATGCAGTTGAGCACATCTAACTTTACAGAATGAAGATATTGCAAAACCATCCAAATCAAGCTTCTCTCAGCTTGATATGCTTCCACACTGTACTTAAGGGTATTCTCTATCATTGGTGAAGAGTTAACATGTGTATTTGCAAGTTTACATTACATTTCATCAAACTCTTGAAACCAAGTCAGTTCTGACCTGAAACAACATGAAATGTTGTAAAATTGCATTTGTAAGCATATGTAATGCAGTTGAGCACATCTAACTTTACAGAATGAAGATATTGCAAAACCATCCAAATCAAGCTTCTTTCTGCTTGATATGCTTCCACACTGTACTTAAGGGCATTCTCTGTATAAGGTGAAGAGTTTACATGTGTATTTGCAAGTTTACATTACATTTCATCAAACTCTTGAAACCAAGTCAGTTCTGACCTGAAACAACATGAAATGTTGTAAAATTGCATTTGTAAGCATATGTAATGCAGTTGAGCACATCTAACTTTACAGAATGAAGATATTGCAAAACCATCCAAATCAAGCTTCTTTCTGCTTGATATGCTTCCACACTGTACTTAAGGGTATTCTCTATCATTGGTGAAGAGTTAACATGTGTATTTGCAAGTTAACATTACATTTCATCAAACTCTTGAAACCAAGTCAGTTCTGACCTGAAACAACATGAAATGTTGTAAAATTGCATTTGTAAGCATATGTAATGCAGTTGAGCACATCTAACTTTACAGAATGAAGATATTGCAAAACCATCCAAATCAAGCTTCTTTCTGCTTGATATGCTTCCACACTGTACTTAAGGGCATTCTCTGTATAAGGTGACTAGTTTACATGTGTATTTGCAAGTTTACATTACATTTCATCAAACTCTTGAAACCAAGTCAGTTCTGACCTGAAACAACATGAAATGTTGTAAAATTGCATTTGTAAGCATATGTAATGCAGTTGAGCACATCTAACTTTACAGAATGAAGATATTGCAAAACCATCCAAATCAAGCTTCTTTCTGGTTGATATGCTTCCACACTGTACTTAAGGGCATTCTCTGTATAAGGTGAAGAGTTTACATGTGTATTTGCAAGTTTACATTACATTTCATCAAACTCTTGAAACCAAGTCAGTTCTGACCTGAAACAACATGAAATGTTGTAAATTTGCATTTGTAAGCATATGTAATGCAGTTGAGCACATCTAACTTTACAGAATGAAGATATTGCAAAACCATCCAAATCAAGCTTCTCTCAGCTTGATATGCTTCCACACTGTACTTAAGGGTATTCTCTATCATTGGTGAAGAGTTAACATGTGTATTTGCAAGTTTACATTACATTTCATCAAACTCTTGAAACCAAGTCAGTTCTGACCTGAAACAACATGAAATGTTGTAAAATTGCATTTGTAAGCATATGTAATGCAGTTGAGCACATCTAACTTTACAGAATGAAGATATTGCAAAACCATCCAAATCAAGCTTCTTTCTGCTTGATATGCTTCCACACTGTACTTAAGGGCATTCTCTGTATAAGGTGAAGAGTTTACATGTGTATTTGCAAGTTTACATTACATTTCATCAAACTCTTGAAACCAAGTCAGTTCTGACCTGAAACAACATGAAATGTTGTAAAATTGCATTTGTAAGCATATGTAATGCAGTTGAGCACATCTAACTTTACAGAATGAAGATATTGCAAAACCATCCAAATCAAGCTTCTTTCTGCTTGATATGCTTCCACACTGTACTTAAGGGCATTCTCTGTATAAGGTGAAGAGTTTACATGTGTATTTGCAAGTTTACATTACATTTCATCAAACTCTTGAAACCAAGTCAGTTCTGACCTGAAACAACATGAAATGTTGTAAAATTGCATTTGTAAGCATATGTAATGCAGTTGAGCACATCTAACTTTACAGAATGAAGATATTGCAAAACCATCCAAATCAAGCTTCTCTCAGCTTGATATGCTTCCACACTGTACTTAAGGGTATTCTCTATCATTGGTGAAGAGTTAACATGTGTATTTGCAAGTTTACATTACATTTCATCAAACTCTTGAAACCAAGTCAGTTCTGACCTGAAACAACATGAAATGTTGTAAAATTGCATTTGTAAGCATATGTAATGCAGTTGAGCACATCTAACTTTACAGAATGAAGATATTGCAAAACCATCCAAATCAAGCTTCTCTCAGCTTGATATGCTTCCACACTGTACTTAAGGGTATTCTCTATCATTGGTGAAGAGTTAACATGTGTATTTGCAAGTTAACATTACATTTCATCAAACTCTTGAAACCAAGTCAGTTCTGACCTGAAACAACATGAAATGTTGTAAAATTGCATTTGTAAGCATATGTAATGCAGTTGAGCACATCTAACTTTACAGAATGAAGATATTGCAAAACCATCCAAATCAAGCTTCTTTCTGCTTGATATGCTTCCACACTGTACTTAAGGGTATTCTCTATCATAGGTGAAGAGTTTACATGTGTATTTGCAAGTTTACATTACATTTCATCAAACTCTTGAAACCAAGTCAGTTCTGACCTGAAACAACATGAAATGTTGTAAAATTGCATTTGTAAGCATATGTAATGCAGTTGAGCACATCTAACTTTACAGAATGAAGATATTGCAAAACCATCCAAATCAAGCTTCTTTCTGCTTGATATGCTTCCACACTGTACTTAAGGGTATTCTCTATCATTGGTGAAGAGTTAACATGTGTATTTGCAAGTTAACATTACATTTCATCAAACTCTTGAAACCAAGTCAGTTCTGACCTGAAACAACATGAAATGTTGTAAAATTGCATTTGTAAGCATATGTAATGCAGTTGAGCACATCTAACTTTACAGAATGAAGATATTGCAAAACCATCCAAATCAAGCTTCTTTCTGCTTGATATGCTTCCACACTGTACTTAAGGGTATTCTCTGTATAAGGTGAAGAGTTTACATGTGTATTTGCAAGTTTACATTACATTTCATCAAACTCTTGAAACCAAGTCAGTTCTGACCTGAAACAACATGAAATGTTGTAAAATTGCATTTGTAAGCATATGTAATGCAGTTGAGCACATCTAACTTTACAGAATGAAGATATTGCAAAACCATCCAAATCAAGCTTCTTTCTGGTTGATATGCTTCCACACTGTACTTAAGGGCATTCTCTGTATAAGGTGAAGAGTTTACATGTGTATTTGCAAGTTTACATTACATTTCATCAAACTCTTGAAACCAAGTCAGTTCTGACCTGAAACAACATGAAATGTTGTAAAATTGCATTTGTAAGCATATGTAATGCAGTTGAGCACATCTAACTTTACAGAATGAAGATATTGCAAAACCATCCAAATCAAGCCTCTCTCAGCTTGATATGCTTCCACACTGTACTTAAGGGTATTCTCTATCATTGGTGAAGAGTTAACATGTGTATTTGCAAGTTAACATTACATTTCATCAAACTCTTGAAACCAAGTCAGTTCTGACCTGAAACAACATGAAATGTTGTAAAATTGCATTTGTAAGCATATGTAATGCAGTTGAGCACATCTAACTTTACAGAATGAAGATAATGCAAAACCAATCAAATCAAGCTTCTTTCTGCTTGATATGCTTCCACACTGTACTTAAGGGCATTCTCTGTATAAGGTGAAGAGTTTACATGTGTATTTGCAAGTTTACATTACATTTCATCAAACTCTTGAAACCAAGTCAGTTCTGACCTGAAACAACATGAAATGTTGTAAAATTGCATTTGTAAGCATATGTAATGCAGTTGAGCACATCTAACTTTACAGAATGAAGATATTGCAAAACCATCCAAATCAAGCTTCTCTCAGCTTGATATGCTTCCACACTGTACTTAAGGGTATTCTCTATCATTGGTGAAGAGTTAACATGTGTATTTGCAAGTTTACATTACACTTCATCAAACTCTTGAAACCAAGTCAGTTCTGACCTGAAACAACATGAAATGTTGTAAAATTGCATTTGTAAGCATATGTAATGCAGTTGAGCACATCTAACTTTACAGAATAAAGATATTGCAAAACCATCCAAATCAAGCTTCTCTCAGCTTGATATGCTTCCACACTGTACTTAAGGGTATTCTCTATCATTGGTGAAGAGTTTACATGTGTATTTGCAAGTTAACATTACATTTCATCAAACTCTTGAAACCAAGTCAGTTCTGACCTGAAACAACATGAAATGTTGTAAAATTGCATTTGTAAGCATATGTAATGCAGTTGAGCACATCTAACTTTACAGAATGAAGATATTGCAAAACCAATCAAATCAAGCTTCTTTCTGCTTGATATGCTTCCACACTGTACTTAAGGGCATTCTCTGTATAAGGTGAAGAGTTTACATGTGTATTTGCAAGTTTACATTACATTTCATCAAACTCTTGAAACCAAGTCAGTTCTGACCTGAAACAACATGAAATGTTGTAAAATTGCATTTGTAAGCATATGTAATGCAGTTGAGCACATCTAACTTTACAGAATGAAGATATTGCAAAACCATCCAAATCAAGCTTCTCTCAGCTTGATATGCTTCCACACTGTACTTAAGGGTATTCTCTATCATTGGTGAAGAGTTAACATGTGTATTTGCAAGTTTACATTACACTTCATCAAACTCTTGAAACCAAGTCAGTTCTGACCTGAAACAACATGAAATGTTGTAAAATTGCATTTGTAAGCATATGTAATGCAGTTGAGCACATCTAACTTTACAGAATGAAGATATTGCAAAACCATCCAAATCAAGCTTCTCTCAGCTTGATATGCTTCCACACTGTACTTAAGGGTATTCTCTATCATTGGTGAAGAGTTAACATGTGTATTTGCAAGTTAACATTACATTTCATCAAACTCTTGAAACCAAGTCAGTTCTGACCTGAAACAACATGAAATGTTGTAAAATTGCATTTGTAAGCATATGTAATGCAGTTGAGCACATCTAACTTTACAGAATGAAGATATTGCAAAACCATCCAAATCAAGCTTCTTTCTGCTTGATATGCTTCCACACTGTACTTAAGGGCATTCTCTGTATAAGGTGAAGAGTTTACATGTGTATTTGCAAGTTTACATTACATTTCATCAAACTCTTGAAACCAAGTCAGTTCTGACCTGAAACAACATGAAATGTTGTAAAATTGCATTTGTAAGCATATGTAATGCAGTTGAGCACATCTAACGTTACAGAATGAAGATATTGCAAAACCATCCAAATCAAGCTTCTTTCTGCTTGATATGCTTCCACACTGTACTTAAGGGTATTCTCTATCATTGGTGAAGAGTTAACATGTGTATTTGCAAGTTAACATTACATTTCATCAAACTCTTGAAACCAAGTCAGTTCTGACCTGAAACAACATGAAATGTTGTAAAATTGCATTTGTAAGCATATGTAATGCAGTTGAGCACATCTAACTTTACAGAATGAAGATATTGCAAAACCATCCAAATCAAGCATCTTTCTGCTTGATATGCTTCCACACTGTACTTAAGGGCATTCTCTGTATAAGGTGAAGAGTTTACATGTGTATTTGCAAGTTTACATTACATTTCATCAAACTCTTGAAACCAAGTCAGTTCTGACCTGAAACAACATGAAATGTTGTAAAATTGCATTTGTAAGCATATGTAATGCAGTTGAGCACATCTAACTTTACAGAATGAAGATATTGCAATACCATCCAAATCAAGCTTCTTTCTGCTTGATATGCTTCCACACTGTACTTAAGGGCATTCTCTGTATAAGGTGAAGAGTTTACATGTGTATTTGCAAGTTTACATTACATTTCATCAAACTCTTGAAACCAAGTCAGTTCTGACCTGAAACAACATGAAATGTTGTAAAATTGCATTTGTAAGCATATGTAATGCAGTTGAGCACATCTAACTTTACAGAATGAAGATATTGCAAAACCATCCAAATCAAGCTTCTCTCAGCTTGATATGCTTCCACACTGTACTTAAGGGTATTCTCTATCATTGGTGAAGAGTTAACATGTGTATTTGCAAGTTTACATTACATTTCATCAAACTCTTGAAACCAAGTCAGTTCTGACCTGAAACAACATGAAATGTTGAAAAATTGCATTTGTAAGCATATGTAATGCAGTTGAGCACATCTAACTTTACAGAATGAAGATATTGCAAAACCATCCAAATCAAGCTTCTTTCTGCTTGATATGCTTCCACACTGTACTTAAGGGCATTCTCTGTATAAGGTGAAGAGTTTACATGTGTATTTGCAAGTTTACATTACATTTCATCAAACTCTTGAAACCAAGTCAGTTCTGACCTGAAACAACATGAAATGTTGTAAAATTGCATTTGTAAGCATATGTAATGCAGTTGAGCACATCTAACTTTACAGAATGAAGATATTGCAAAACCATCCAAATCAAGCTTCTCTCAGCTTGATATGCTTCCACACTGTACTTAAGGGTATTCTCTATCATTGGTGAAGAGTTAACATGTGTATTTGCAAGTTTACATTACACTTCATCAAACTCTTGAAACCAAGTCAGTTCTGACCTGAAACAACATGAAATGTTGTAAAATTGCATTTGTAAGCATATGTAATGCAGTTGAGCACATCTAACTTTACAGAATGAAGATATTGCAAAACCATCCAAATCAAGCTTCTCTCAGCTTGATATGCTTCCACACTGTACTTAAGGGTATTCTCTATCATTGGTGAAGAGTTAACATTTGTATTTGCAAGTTAACATTACATTTCATCAAACTCTTGAAACCAAGTCAGTTCTGACCTGAAACAACATGAAATGTTGTAAAATTGCATTTGTAAGCATATGTAATGCAGTTGAGCACATCTAACTTTACAGAATGAAGATATTGCAAAACCATCCAAATCAAGCTTCTTTCTGCTTGATATGCTTCCACACTGTACTTAAGGGCATTCTCTGTATAAGGTGAAGAGTTTACATGTGTATTTGCAAGTTTACATTACATTTCATCAAACTCTTGAAACCAAGTCAGTTCTGACCTGAAACAACATGAAATGTTGTAAAATTGCATTTGTAAGCATATGTAATGCAGTTGAGCACATCTAACTTTACAGAATGAAGATATTGCAAAACCATCCAAATCAAGCTTCTTTCTGCTTGATATGCTTCCACACTGTACTTAAGGGTATTCTCTATCATTGGTGAAGAGTTAACATGTGTATTTGCAAGTTAACATTACATTTCATCAAACTCTTGAAACCAAGTCAGTTCTGACCTGAAACAACATGAAATGTTGTAAAATTGCATTTGTAAGCATATGTAATGCAGTTGAGCACATCTAACTTTACAGAATGAAGATATTGCAAAACCATCCAAATCAAGCATCTTTCTGCTTGATATGCTTCCACACTGTACTTAAGGGCATTCTCTGTATAAGGTGAAGAGTTTACATGTGTATTTGCAAGTTTACATTACATTTCATCAAACTCTTGAAACCAAGTCAGTTCTGACCTGAAACAACATGAAATGTTGTAAAATTGCATTTGTAAGCATATGTAATGCAGTTGAGCACATCTAACTTTACAGAATGAAGATATTGCAAAACCATCCAAATCAAGCTTCTTTCTGCTTGATATGCTTCCACACTGTACTTAAGGGCATTCTCTGTATAAGGTGAAGAGTTTACATGTGTATTTGCAAGTTTACATTACATTTCATCAAACTCTTGAAACCAAGTCAGTTCTGACCTGAAACAACAAGAAATGTTGTAAAATTGCATTTGTAAGCATATGTAATGCAGTTGAGCACATCTAACTTTACAGAATGAAGATATTGCAAAACCATCCAAATCAAGCTTCTTTCTGCTTGATATGCTTCCACACTGTACTTAAGGGCATTCTCTGTATAAGGTGAAGAGTTTACATGTGTATTTGCAAGTTTACATTACATTTCATCAAACTCTTGAAACCAAGTCAGTTCTGACCTGAAACAACATGAAATGTTGTAAAATTGCATTTGTAAGCATATGTAATGCAGTTGAGCACATCTAACTTTACAGAATGAAGATATTGCAAAACCATCCAAATCAAGCTTCTTTCTGCTTGATATGCTTCCACACTGTACTTAAGGGCATTCTCTGTATAAGGTGAAGAGTTTACATGTGTATTTGCAAGTTTACATTACATTTCATCAAACTCTTGAAACCAAGTCAGTTCTGACCTGAAACAACATGAAATGTTGTAAAATTGCATTTGTAAGCATATGTAATGCAGTTGAGCACATCTAACTTTACAGAATGAAGATATTGCAAAACCATCCAAATCAAGCTTCTCTCAGCTTGATATGCTTCCACACTGTACTTAAGGGTATTCTCTATCATTGGTGAAGAGTTAACATGTGTATTTGCAAGTTTACATTACATTTCATCAAACTCTTGAAACCAAGTCAGTTCTGACCTGAAACAACATGAAATGTTGAAAAATTGCATTTGTAAGCATGTGTAATGCAGTTGAGCACATCTAACTTTACAGAATGAAGATATTGCAAAACCATCCAAATCAAGCTTCTCTCAGCTTGATATGCTTCCACACTGTACTTAAGGGTATTCTCTATCATTGGTGAAGAGTTAACATGTGTATTTGCAAGTTTACATTACATTTCATCAAACTCTTGAAACCAAGTCAGTTCTGACCTGAAACAACATGAAATGTTGTAAAATTGCATTTGTAAGCATATGTAATGCAGTTGAGCACATCTAACTTTACAGAATGAAGATATTGCAAAACCATCCAAATCAAGCTTCTCTCAGCTTGATATGCTTCCACACTGTACTTAAGGGCATTCTCTGTATAAGGTGAAGAGTTTACATGTGTATTTGCAAGTTTACATTACATTTCATCAAACTCTTGAAACCAAGTCAGTTCTGACCTGAAACAACATGAAATGTTGTAAAATTGCATTTGTAAGCATATGTAATGCAGTTGAGCACATCTAACTTTACAGAATGAAGATATTGCAAAACCATCCAAATCAAGCTTCTCTCAGCTTGATATGCTTCCACACTGTACTTAAGGGTATTCTCTATCATTGGTGAAGAGTTAACATGTGTATTTGCAAGTTAACATTACATTTCATCAAACTCTTGAAACCAAGTCAGTTCCGACCTGAAACAACATGAAATGTTGTAAAATTGCATTTGTAAGCATATGTAATGCAGTTGAGCACATCTAACTTTACAGAATGAAGATATTGCAAAACCATCCAAATCAAGCTTCTCTCAGCTTGATATGCTTCCACACTGTACTTAAGGGTATTCTCTATCATTGGTGAAGAGTTAACATGTGTATTTGCAAGTTTACATTACACTTCATCAAACTCTTGAAACCAAGTCAGTTCTGACCTGAAACAACATGAAATGTTGTAAAATTGCATTTGTAAGCATATGTAATGCAGTTGAGCACATCTAACTTTACAGAATGAAGATATTGCAAAACCATCCAAATCAAGCTTCTCTCAGCTTGATATGCTTCCACACTGTACTTAAGGGTATTCTCTATCATTGGTGAAGAGTTTACATGTGTATTTGCAAGTTAACATTACATTTCATCAAACTCTTGAAACCAAGTCAGTTCTGACCTGAAACAACATGAAATGTTGTAAAATTGCATTTGTAAGCATATGTAATGCAGTTGAGCACATCTAACTTTACAGAATGAAGATATTGCAAAACCAATCAAATCAAGCTTCTTTCTGCTTGATATGCTTCCACACTGTACTTAAGGGCATTCTCTGTATAAGGTGAAGAGTTTACATGTGTATTTGCAAGTTTACATTACATTTCATCAAACTCTTGAAACCAAGTCAGTTCTGACCTGAAACAACATGAAATGTTGTAAAATTGCATTTGTAAGCATATGTAATGCAGTTGAGCACATCTAACTTTACAGAATGAAGATATTGCAAAACCATCCAAATCAAGCTTCTCTCAGCTTGATATGCTTCCACACTGTACTTAAGGGTATTCTCTATCATTGGTGAAGAGTTAACATGTGTATTTGCAAGTTTACATTACACTTCATCAAACTCTTGAAACCAAGTCAGTTCTGACCTGAAACAACATGAAATGTTGTAAAATTGCATTTGTAAGCATATGTAATGCAGTTGAGCACATCTAACTTTACAGAATGAAGATATTGCAAAACCATCCAAATCAAGCTTCTCTCAGCTTGATATGCTTCCACACTGTACTTAAGGGTATTCTCTATCATTGGTGAAGAGTTAACATGTGTATTTGCAAGTTAACATTACATTTCATCAAACTCTTGAAACCAAGTCAGTTCTGACCTGAAACAACATGAAATGTTGTAAAATTGCATTTGTAAGCATATGTAATGCAGTTGAGCACATCTAACTTTACAGAATGAAGATATTGCAAAACCATCCAAATCAAGCTTCTTTCTGCTTGATATGCTTCCACACTGTACTTAAGGGCATTCTCTGTATAAGGTGAAGAGTTTACATGTGTATTTGCAAGTTTACATTACATTTCATCAAACTCTTGAAACCAAGTCAGTTCTGACCTGAAACAACATGAAATGTTGTAAAATTGCATTTGTAAGCATATGTAATGCAGTTGAGCACATCTAACTTTACAGAATGAAGATATTGCAAAACCATCCAAATCAAGCTTCTTTCTGCTTGATATGCTTCCACACTGTACTTAAGGGCATTCTCTGTATAAGGTGAAGAGTTTACATGTGTATTTGCAAGTTTACATTACATTTCATCAAACTCTTGAAACCAAGTCAGTTCTGACCTGAAACAACATGAAATGTTGTAAAATTGCATTTGTAAGCATATGTAATGCAGTTGAGCACATCTAACTTTACAGAATGAAGATATTGCAAAACCATCCAAATCAAGCTTCTCTCAGCTTGATATGCTTCCACACTGTACTTAAGGGTATTCTCTATCATTGGTGAAGAGTTAACATGTGTATTTGCATGTTTACATTACACTTCATCAAACTCTTGAAACCAAGTCAGTTCTGACCTGAAACAACATGAAATGTTGTAAAATTGCATTTGTAAGCATATGTAATGCAGTTGAGCACATCTAACTTTACAGAATGAAGATATTGCAAAACCATCCAAATCAAGCTTCTCTCAGCTTGATATGCTTCCACACTGTACTTAAGGGTATTCTCTATCATTGGTGAAGAGTTAACATGTGTATTTGCAAGTTTACATTACATTTCATCAAACTCTTGAAACCAAGTCAGTTCTGACCTGAAACAACATGAAATGTTGTAAAATTGCATTTGTAAGCATATGTAATGCAGTTGAGCACATCTAACTTTACAGAATGAAGATATTGCAAAACCATCCAAATCAAGCTTCTCTCAGCTTGATATGCTTCCACACTGTACTTAAGGGCATTCTCTGTATAAGGTGAAGAGTTTACATGTGTATTTGCAAGTTTACATTACATTTCATCAAACTCTTGAAACCAAGTCAGTTCTGACCTGAAACAACATGAAATGTTGTAAAATTGCATTTGTAAGCATATGTAATGCAGTTGAGCACATCTAACTTTACAGAATGAAGATATTGCAAAACCATCCAAATCAAGCTTCTTTCAGCTTGATATGCTTCCACACTGTACTTAAGGGCATTCTCTGTATAAGGTGAAGAGTTTACATGTGTATTTGCAAGTTTACATTACATTTCATCAAACTCTTGAAACCAAGTCAGTTCTGACCTAAAACAACATGAAATGTTGTAAAATTGCATTTGTAAGCATATGTAATGCAGTTGAGCACATCTAACTTTACAGAATGAAGATATTGCAAAACCATCCAAATCAAGCTTCTCTCAGCTTGATATGCTTCCACACTGTACTTAAGGGTATTCTCTATCATTGGTGAAGAGTTAACATGTGTATTTGCAAGTTTACATTACATTTCATCAAACTCTTGAAACCAAGTCAGTTCTGACCTGAAACAACATGAAATGTTGTAAAATTGCATTTGTAAGCATATGTAATGCAGTTGAGCACATCTAACTTTACAGAATGAAGATATTGCAAAACCATCCAAATCAAGCTTCTCTCAGCTTGATATGCTTCCACACTGTACTTAAGGGTATTCTCTATCATTGGTGAAGAGTTAACATGTGTATTTGCAAGTTTACATTACATTTCATCAAACTCTTGAAACCAAGTCAGTTCTGACCTGAAACAACATGAAATGTTGTAAAATTGCATTTGTAAGCATATGTAATGCAGTTGAGCACATCTAACTTTACAGAATGAAGATATTGCAAAACCATCCAAATCAAGCTTCTCTCAGCTTGATATGCTTCCACACTGTACTTAAGGGTATTCTCTATCATTGGTGAAGAGTTAACATGTGTATTTGCAAGTTAACATTACATTTCATCAAACTCTTGAAACCAAGTCAGTTCTGACCTGAAACAACATGAAATGTTGTAAAATTGCATTTGTAAGCATATGTAATGCAGTTGAGCACATCTAACTTTACAGAATGAAGATATTGCAAAACCATCCAAATCAAGCTTCTTTCTGCTTGATATGCTTCCACACTGTACTTAAGGGCATTCTCTGTATAAGGTGAAGAGTTTACATGTGTATTTGCAAGTTTACATTACATTTCATCAAACTCTTGAAACCAAGTCAGTTCTGACCTGAAACAACATGAAATGTTGTAAAATTGCATTTGTAAGCATATGTAATGCAGTTGAGCACATCTAACTTTACAGAATGAAGATATTGCAAAACCATCCAAATCAAGCTTCTTTCTGCTTGATATGCTTCCACACTGTACTTAAGGGCATTCTCTGTATAAGGTGAAGAGTTTACATGTGTATTTGCAAGTTTACATTACATTTCATCAAACTCTTGAAACCAAGTCAGTTCTGACCTGAAACAACATGAAATGTTGTAAAATTGCATTTGTAAGCATATGTAATGCAGTTGAGCACATCTAACTTTACAGAATGAAGATATTGCAAAACCATCCAAATCAAGCTTCTTTCTGGTTGATATGCTTCCACACTGTACTTAAGGGCATTCTCTGTATAAGGTGAAGAGTTTACATGTGTATTTGCAAGTTTACATTACATTTCATCAAACTCTTGAAACCAAGTCAGTTCTGACCTGAAACAACTTGAAATGTTGTAAAACTGCATTTGTAAGCATATGTAATGCAGTTGAGCACATCTAACTTTACAGAATGAAGATATTGCAAAACCATCCAAATCAAGCTTCTCTCAGCTTGATATGCTTCCACACTGTACTTAAGGGTATTCTCTATCATTGGTGAAGAGTTAACATGTGTATTTGCAAGTTTACATTACATTTCATCAAACTCTTGAAACCAAGTCAGTTCTGACCTGAAACAACATGAAATGTTGTAAAATTGCATTTGTAAGCATATGTAATGCAGTTGAGCACATCTAACTTTACAGAATGAAGATATTGCAAAACCATCCAAATCAAGCTTCTCTCAGCTTGATATGCTTCCACACTGTACTTAAGGGCATTCTCTGTATAAGGTGAAGAGTTTACATGTGTATTTGCAAGTTTACATTACATTTCATCAAACTCTTGAAACCAAGTCAGTTCTGACCTGAAACAACATGAAATGTTGTAAAATTGCATTTGTAAGCATATGTAATGCAGTTGAGCACATCTAACTTTACAGAATGAAGATATTGCAAAACCATCCAAATCAAGCTTCTCTCAGCTTGATATGCTTCCACACTGTACTTAAGGGTATTCTCTATCATTGGTGAAGAGTTAACATGTGTATTTGCAAGTTTACATTACATTTCATCAAACTCTTGAAACCAAGTCAGTTCTGACCTGAAACAACATGAAATGTTGTAAAATTGCATTTGTAAGCATATGTAATGCAGTTGAGCACATCTAACTTTACAGAATGAAGATATTGCAAAACCATCCAAATCAAGCTTCTCTCAGCTTGATATGCTTCCACACTGTACTTAAGGGTATTCTCTATCATTGGTGAAGAGTTAACATGTGTATTTGCAAGTTAACATTACATTTCATCAAACTCTTGAAACCAAGTCAGTTCTGACCTGAAACAACATGAAATGTTGTAAAATTGCATTTGTAAGCATATGTAATGCAGTTGAGCACATCTAACTTTACAGAATGAAGATATTGCAAAACCATCCAAATCAAGCTTCTTTCTGCTTGATATGCTTCCACACTGTACTTAAGGGCATTCTCTGTATAAGGTGAAGAGTTTACATGTGTATTTGCAAGTTTACATTACATTTCATCAAACTCTTGAAACCAAGTCAGTTCTGACCTGAAACAACATGAAATGTTGTAAAATTGCATTTGTAAGCATATGTAATGCAGTTGAGCACATCTAACTTTACAGAATGAAGATATTGCAAAACCATCCAAATCAAGCTTCTTTCTGCTTGATATGCTTCCACACTGTACTTAAGGGTATTCTCTATCATTGGTGAAGAGTTAACATGTGTATTTGCAAGTTAACATTACATTTCATCAAACTCTTGAAACCAAGTCAGTTCTGACCTGAAACAACATGAAATGTTGTAAAATTGCATTTGTAAGCATATGTAATGCAGTTGAGCACATCTAACTTTACAGAATGAAGATATTGCAAAACCATCCAAATCAAGCATCTTTCTGCTTGATATGCTTCCACACTGTACTTAAGGGCATTCTCTGTATAAGGTGAAGAGTTTACATGTGTATTTGCAAGTTTACATTACATTTCATCAAACTCTTGAAACCAAGTCAGTTCTGACCTGAAACAACATGAAATGTTGTAAAATTGCATTTGTAAGCATATGTAATGCAGTTGAGCACATCTAACTTTACAGAATGAAGATATTGCAAAACCATCCAAATCAAGCTTCTTTCTGCTTGATATGCTTCCACACTGTACTTAAGGGCATTCTCTGTATAAGGTGAGGAGTTTACATGTGTATTTGCAAGTTTACATTACATTTCATCAAACTCTTGAAACCAAGTCAGTTCTGACCTGAAACATCATGAAATGTTGTAAAATTGCATTTGTAAGCATATGTAATGCAGTTGAGCACATCTAACTTTACAGAATGAAGATATTGCAAAACCATCCAAATCAAGCTTCTCTCAGCTTGATATGCTTCCACACTGTACTTAAGGGTATTCTCTAACATTGGTGAAGAGTTAACATGTGTATTTGCAAGTTTACATTACATTTCATCAAACTCTTGAAACCAAATCAGTTCTGACCTGAAACAACATGAAATGTTGTAAAATTGCATTTGTAAGCAT
This sequence comes from Amia ocellicauda, assembly GCF_036373705.1. Taxonomy (NCBI): domain Eukaryota; kingdom Metazoa; phylum Chordata; class Actinopteri; order Amiiformes; family Amiidae; genus Amia; species Amia ocellicauda. The sequence goes on from NW_027102684.1 coordinate 136,811, forward strand.
ATGTAATGCAGTTGAGCACATCTAACTTTACAGAATGAAGATATTGCAAAACCATCCAAATCAAGCTTCTCTCAGCTTGATATGCTTCCACACTGTACTTAAGGGTATTCTCTATCATTGGTGAAGAGTTAACATGTGTATTTGCAAGTTAACATTACATTTCATCAAACTCTTGAAACCAAGTCAGTTCTGACCTGAAACAACATGAAATGTTGTAAAATTGCATTTGTAAGCATATGTAATGCAGTTGAGCACATCTAACTTTACAGAATGAAGATATTGCAAAACCATCCAAATCAAGCTTCTCTCAGCTTGATATGCTTCCACACTGTACTTAAGGGTATTCTCTATCATTGGTGAAGAGTTAACATGTGTATTTGCAAGTTTACATTACATTTCATCAAACTCTTGAAACCAAGTCAGTTCTGACCTGAAACAACATGAAATGTTGTAAAATTGCATTTGTAAGCATATGTAATGCAGTTGAGCACATCTAACTTTACAGAATGAAGATATTGCAAAACCATCCAAATCAAGCTTCTCTCAGCTTGATATGCTTCCACACTGTACTTAAGGGTATTCTCTATCATTGGTGAAGAGTTAACATGTGTATTTGCAAGTTAACATTACATTTCATCAAACTCTTGAAACCAAGTCAGTTCTGACCTGAAACAACATGAAATGTTGTAAAATTGCATTTGTAAGCATATGTAATGCAGTTGAGCACATCTAACTTTACAGAATGAAGATATTGCAAAACCATCCAAATCAAGCTTCTTTCTGCTTGATATGCTTCCACACTGTACTTAAGGGCATTCTCTGTATAAGGTGAAGAGTTTACATGTGTATTTGCAAGTTTACATTACATTTCATCAAACTCTTGAAACCAAGTCAGTTCTGACCTGAAACAACATGAAATGTTGTAAAATTGCATTTGTAAGCATATGTAATGCAGTTGAGCACATCTAACTTTACAGAATGAAGATATTGCAAAACCATCCAAATCAAGCTTCTTTCTGCTTGATATGCTTCCACACTGTACTTAAGGGCATTCTCTGTATAAGGTGAAGAGTTTACATGTGTATTTGCAAGTTTACATTACATTTCATCAAACTCTTGAAACCAAGTCAGTTCTGACCTGAAACAACATGAAATGTTGTAAAATTGCATTTGTAAGCATATGTAATGCAGTTGAGCACATCTAACTTTACAGAATGAAGATATTGCAAAACCATCCAAATCAAGCTTCTCTCAGCTTGATATGCTTAAACACTGTACTTAAGGGCATTCTCTGTATAAGGTGAAGAGTTTACATGTGTATTTGCAAGTTTACATTACATTTCATCAAACTCTTGAAACCAAGTCAGTTCTGACCTGAAACAACATGAAATGTTGTAAAATTGCATTTGTAAGCATATGTAATGCAGTTGAGCACATCTAATTTTACAGAATGAAGATATTGCAAAACCATCCAAATCAAGCTTCTCTCAGCTTGATATGCTTCCACACTGTACTTAAGGGTATTCTCTATCATTGGTGAAGAGTTAACATGTGTATTTGCAAGTTTACATTACATTTCATCAAACTCTTGAAACCAAGTCAGTTCTGACCTGAAACAACATGAAATGTTGTAAAATTGCATTTGTAAGCATATGTAATGCAGTTGAGCACATCTAACTTTACAGAATGAAGATATTGCAAAACCATCCAAATCAAGCTTCTCTCAGCTTGATATGCTTAAACACTGTACTTAAGGGCATTCTCTGTATAAGGTGAAGAGTTTACATGTGTATTTGCAAGTTTACATTACATTTCATCAAACTCTTGAAACCAAGTCAGTTCTGACCTGAAACAACATGAAATGTTGTAAAATTGCATTTGTAAGCATATGTAATGCAGTTGAGCACATCTAACTTTACAGAATGAAGATATTGCAAAACCATCCAAATCAAGCTTCTCTCAGCTTGATATGCTTCCACACTGTACTTAAGGGTATTCTCTATCATTGGTGAAGAGTTAACATGTGTATTTGCAAGTTTACATTACATTTCATCAAACTCTTGAAACCAAGTCAGTTCTGACCTGAAACAACATGAAATGTTGTAAAATTGCATTTGTAAGCATATGTAATGCAGTTGAGCACATCTAACTTTACAGAATGAAGATATTGCAAAACCATCCAAATCAAGCTTCTCTCAGCTTGATATGCTTCCACACTGTACTTAAGGGTATTCTCTATCATTGGTGAAGAGTTAACATGTGTATTTGCAAGTTTACATTACATTTCATCAAACTCTTGAAACCAAGTCAGTTCTGACCTGAAACAACATGAAATGTTGTAAAATTGCATTTGTAAGCATATGTAATGCAGTTGAGCACATCTAACTTTACAGAATGAAGATATTGCAAAACCATCCAAATCAAGCTTCTCTCAGCTTGATAAGCTTCCACACTGTACTTAAGGGCATTCTCTGTATAAGGTGAAGAGTTTACATGTGTATTTGCAAGTTTACATTACATTTCATCAAACTCTTGAAACCAAGTCAGTTCTGACCTGAAACAACATGAAATGTTGTAAAATTGCATTTGTAAGCATATGTAATGCAGTTGAGCACATCTAACTTTACAGAATGAAGATATTGCAAAACCATCCAAATCAAGCTTCTCTCAGCTTGATATGCTTCCACACTGTACTTAAGGGTATTCTCTATCATTGGTGAAGAGTTAACATGTGTATTTGCAAGTTTACATTACATTTCATCAAACTCTTGAAACCAAGTCAGTTCTGACCTGAAACAACATGAAATGTTGTAAAATTGCATTTGTAAGCATATGTAATGCAGTTGAGCACATCTAACTTTACAGAATGAAGATATTGCAAAACCATCCAAATCAAGCTTCTCTCAGCTTGATATGCTTCCACACTGTACTTAAGGGTATTCTCTATCATTGGTGAAGAGTTAACATGTGTATTTGCAAGTTAACATTACATTTCATCAAACTCTTGAAACCAAGTCAGTTCTGACCTGAAACAACATGAAATGTTGTAAAATTGCATTTGTAAAAATATGTAATGCAGTTGAGCACATCTAACTTTACAGAATGAAGATATTGCAAAACCATCCAAATCAAGCTTCTTTCTGCTTGATATGCTTCCACACTGTACTTAAGGGCATTCTCTGTATAAGGTGAAGAGTTTACATGTGTATTTGCAAGTTTACATTACATTTCATCAAACTCTTGAAACCAAGTCAGTTCTGACCTGAAACAACATGAAATGTTGTAAAATTGCATTTGTAAGCATATGTAATGCAGTTGAGCACATCTAACTTTACAGAATGAAGATATTGCAAAACCATCCAAATCAAGCTTCTTTCTGCTTGATATGCTTCCACACTGTACTTAAGGGTATTCTCTATCATTGGTGAAGAGTTAACATGTGTATTTGCAAGTTAACATTACATTTCATCAAACTCTTGAAACCAAGTCAGTTCTGACCTGAAACAACATGAAATGTTGTAAAATTGCATTTGTAATCATATGTAATGCAGTTGAGCACATCTAACTTTACAGAATGAAGATATTGCAAAACCATCCAAATCAAGCATCTTTCTGCTTGATATGCTTCCACACTGTACTTAAGGGCATTCTCTGTATAAGGTGAAGAGTTTACATGTGTATTTGCAAGTTTACATTACATTTCATCAAACTCTTGAAACCAAGTCAGTTCTGACCTGAAACAACATGAAATGTTGTAAAATTGCATTTGTAAGCATATGTAATGCAGTTGAGCACATCTAACTTTACAGAATGAAGATATTGCAAAACCATCCAAATCAAGCTTCTTTCTGCTTGATATGCTTCCACACTGTACTTAAGGGCATTCTCTGTATAAGGTGAAGAGTTTACATGTGTATTTGCAAGTTTACATTACATTTCATCAAACTCTTGAAACCAAGTCAGTTCTGACCTGAAACATCATGAAATGTTGTAAAATTGCATTTGTAAGCATATGTAATGCAGTTGAGCACATCTAACTTTACAGAATGAAGATATTGCAAAACCATCCAAATCAAGCTTCTCTCAGCTTGATATGCTTCCACACTGTACTTAAGGGTATTCTCTATCATTGGTGAAGAGTTAACATGTGTATTTGCAAGTTTACATTACATTTCATCAAACTCTTGAAACCAAATCAGTTCTGACCTGAAACAACATGAAATGTTGTAAAATTGCATTTGTAAGCATATGTAATGCAGTTGAGCACATCTAACTTTACAGAATGAAGATATTGCAAAACCATCCAAATCAAGCTTCTCTCAGCTTGATATGCTTCCACACTGTACTTAAGGGTATTCTCTATCATTGGTGAAGAGTTAACATGTGTATTTGCAAGTTAACATTACATTTCATCAAACTCTTGAAACCAAGTCAGTTCTGACCTGAAACAACATGAAATGTTGTAAAATTGCATTTGTAAGCATATGTAATGCAGTTGAGCACATCTAACTTTACAGAATGAAGATATTGCAAAACCATCCAAATCAAGCTTCTCTCAGCTTGATATGCTTCCACACTGTACTTAAGGGTATTCTCTATCATTGGTGAAGAGTTAACATGTGTATTTGCAAGTTTACATTACATTTCATCAAACTCTTGAAACCAAGTCAGTTCTGACCTGAAACAACATGAAATGTTGTAAAATTGCATTTGTAAGCATATGTAATGCAGTTGAGCACATCTAACTTTACAGAATGAAGATATTGCAAAACCATCCAAATCAAGCTTCTCTCAGCTTGATATGCTTCCACACTGTACTTAAGGGTATTCTCTATCATTGGTGAAGAGTTAACATGTGTATTTGCAAGTTAACATTACATTTCATCAAACTCTTGAAACCAAGTCAGTTCTGACCTGAAACAACATGAAATGTTGTAAAATTGCATTTGTAAAAATATGTAATGCAGTTGAGCACATCTAACTTTACAGAATGAAGATATTGCAAAACCATCCAAATCAAGCTTCTTTCTGCTTGATATGCTTCCACACTGTACTTAAGGGCATTCTCTGTATAAGGTGAAGAGTTTACATGTGTATTTGCAAGTTTACATTACATTTCATCAAACTCTTGAAACCAAGTCAGTTCTGACCTGAAACAACATGAAATGTTGTAAAATTGCATTTGTAAGCATATGTAATGCAGTTGAGCACATCTAACTTTACAGAATGAAGATATTGCAAAACCATCCAAATCAAGCTTCTTTCTGCTTGATATGCTTCCACACTGTACTTAAGGGTATTCTCTATCATTGGTGAAGAGTTAACATGTGTATTTGCAAGTTAACATTACATTTCATCAAACTCTTGAAACCAAGTCAGTTCTGACCTGAAACAACATGAAATGTTGTAAAATTGCATTTGTAAGCATATGTAATGCAGTTGAGCACATCTAACTTTACAGAATGAAGATATTGCAAAACCATCCAAATCAAGCATCTTTCTGCTTGATATGCTTCCACACTGTACTTAAGGGCATTCTCTGTATAAGGTGAAGAGTTTACATGTGTATTTGCAAGTTTACATTACATTTCATCAAACTCTTGAAACCAAGTCAGTTCTGACCTGAAACAACATGAAATGTTGTAAAATTGCATTTGTAAGCATATGTAATGCAGTTGAGCACATCTAACTTTACAGAATGAAGATATTGCAAAACCATCCAAATCAAGCTTCTTTCTGCTTGATATGCTTCCACACTGTACTTAAGGGCATTCTCTGTATAAGGTGAAGAGTTTACATGTGTATTTGCAAGTTTACATTACATTTCATCAAACTCTTGAAACCAAGTCAGTTCTGACCTGAAACATCATGAAATGTTGTAAAATTGCATTTGTAAGCATATGTAATGCAGTTGAGCACATCTAACTTTACAGAATGAAGATATTGCAAAACCATCCAAATCAAGCTTCTCTCAGCTTGATATGCTTCCACACTGTACTTAAGGGTATTCTCCATCATTGGTGAAGAGTTAACATGTGTATTTGCAAGTTTACATTACATTTCATCAAACTCTTGAAACCAAATCAGTTCTGACCTGAAACAACATGAAATGTTGTAAAATTGCATTTGTAAGCATATGTAATGCAGTTGAGCACATCTAACTTTACAGAATGAAGATATTGCAAAACCATCCAAATCAAGCTTCTCTCAGCTTGATATGCTTCCACACTGTACTTAAGGGTATTCTCTATCATTGGTGAAGAGTTAACATGTGTATTTGCAAGTTAACATTACATTTCATCAAACTCTTGAAACCAAGTCAGTTCTGACCTGAAACAACATGAAATGTTGTAAAATTGCATTTGTAAGCATATGTAATGCAGTTGAGCACATCTAACTTTACAGAATGAAGATATTGCAAAACCATCCAAATCAAGCTTCTCTCAGCTTGATATGCTTCCACACTGTACTTAAGGGTATTCTCTATCATTGGTGAAGAGTTAACATGTGTATTTGCAAGTTAACATTACATTTCATCAAACTCTTGAAACCAAGTCAGTTCTGACCTGAAACAACATGAAATGTTGTAAAATTGCATTTGTAAGCATATGTAATGCAGTTGAGCACATCTAACTTTACAGAATGAAGATATTGCAAAACCATCCAAATCAAGCTTCTCTCAGCTTGATATGCTTCCACACTGTACTTAAGGGTATTCTCTATCATTGGTGAAGAGTTAACATGTGTATTTGCAAGTTAACATTACATTTCATCAAACTCTTGAAACCAAGTCAGTTCTGACCTGAAACAACATGAAATGTTGTAAAATTGCATTTGTAAGCATATGTAATGCAGTTGAGCACATCTAACTTTACAGAATGAAGATATTGCAAAACCATCCAAATCAAGCTTCTTTCTGCTTGATATGCTTCCACACTGTACTTAAGGGCATTCTCTGTATAAGGTGAAGAGTTTACATGTGTATTTGCAAGTTTACATTACATTTCATCAAACTCTTGAAACCAAGTCAGTTCTGACCTGAAACAACATGAAATGTTGTAAAATTGCATTTGTAAGCATATGTAATGCAGTTGAGCACATCTAACTTTACAGAATGAAGATATTGCAAAACCATCCAAATCAAGCTTCTTTCTGCTTGATATGCTTCCACACTGTACTTAAGGGCATTCTCTGTATAAGGTGAAGAGTTTACATGTGTATTTGCAAGTTTACATTACATTTCATCAAACTCTTGAAACCAAGTCAGTTCTGACCTGAAACAACATGAAATGTTGTAAAATTGCATATGTAAGCATATGTAATGCAGTTGAGCACATCTAACTTTACAGAATGAAGATATTGCAAAACCATCCAAATCAAGCTTCTCTCAGCTTGATATGCTTAAACACTGTACTTAAGGGCATTCTCTGTATAAGGTGAAGAGTTTACATGTGTATTTGCAAGTTTACATTACATTTCATCAAACTCTTGAAACCAAGTCAGTTCTGACCTGAAACAACATGAAATGTTGTAAAATTGCATTTGTAAGCATATGTAATGCAGTTGAGCACATCTAATTTTACAGAATGAAGATATTGCAAAACCATCCAAATCAAGCTTCTCTCAGCTTGATATGCTTCCACACTGTACTTAAGGGTATTCTCTATCATTGGTGAAGAGTTAACATGTGTATTTGCAAGTTTACATTACATTTCATCAAACTCTTGAAACCAAGTCAGTTCTGACCTGAAACAACATGAAATGTTGTAAAATTGCATTTGTAAGCATATGTAATGCAGTTGAGCACATCTAACTTTACAGAATGAAGATATTGCAAAACCATCCAAATCAAGCTTCTCTCAGCTTGATATGCTTCCACACTGTACTTAAGGGCATTCTCTGTATAAGGTGAAGAGTTTACATGTGTATTTGCAAGTTTACATTACATTTCATCAAACTCTTGAAACCAAGTCAGTTCTGACCTGAAACAACATGAAATGTTGTAAAATTGCATTTGTAAGCATATGTAATGCAGTTGAGCACATCTAACTTTACAGAATGAAGATATTGCAAAACCATCCAAATCAAGCTTCTTTCTGCTTGATATGCTTCCACACTGTACTTAAGGGTATTCTCTATCATTGGTGAAGAGTTAACATGTGTATTTGCAAGTTAACATTACATTTCATCAAACTCTTGAAACCAAGTCAGTTCTGACCTGAAACAACATGAAATGTTGTAAAATTGCATTTGTAAGCATATGTAATGCAGTTGAGCACATCTAACTTTACAGAATGAAGATATTGCAAAACCATCCAAATCAAGCATCTTTCTGCTTGATATGCTTCCACACTGTACTTAAGGGCATTCTCTGTATAAGGTGAAGAGTTTACATGTGTATTTGCAAGTTTACATTACATTTCATCAAACTCTTGAAACCAAGTCAGTTCTGACCTGAAACAACATGAAATGTTGTAAAATTGCATTTGTAAGCATATGTAATGCAGTTGAGCACATCTAACTTTACAGAATGAAGATATTGCAAAACCATCCAAATCAAGCTTCTTTCTGCTTGATATGCTTCCACACTGTACTTAAGGGCATTCTCTGTATAAGGTGAAGAGTTTACATGTGTATTTGCAAGTTTACATTACATTTCATCAAACTCTTGAAACCAAGTCAGTTCTGACCTGAAACAACATGAAATGTTGTAAAATTGCATATGTAAGCATATGTAATGCAGTTGAGCACATCTAACTTTACAGAATGAAGATATTGCAAAACCATCCAAATCAAGCTTCTCTCAGCTTGATATGCTTAAACACTGTACTTAAGGGCATTCTCTGTATAAGGTGAAGAGTTTACATGTGTATTTGCAAGTTTACATTACATTTCATCAAACTCTTGAAACCAAGTCAGTTCTGACCTGAAACAACATGAAATGTTGTAAAATTGCATTTGTAAGCATATGTAATGCAGTTGAGCACATCTAATTTTACAGAATGAAGATATTGCAAAACCATCCAAATCAAGCTTCTCTCAGCTTGATATGCTTCCACACTGTACTTAAGGGTATTCTCTATCATTGGTGAAGAGTTAACATGTGTATTAGCAAGTTTACATTACATTTCATCAAACTCTTGAAACCAAGTCAGTTCTGACCTGAAACAACATGAAATGTTGTAAAATTGCATTTGTAAGCATATGTAATGCAGTTGAGCACATCTAACTTTACAGAATGAAGATATTGCAAAACCATCCAAATCAAGCTTCTCTCAGCTTGATATGCTTCCACACTGTACTTAAGGGTATTCTCTATCATTGGTGAAGAGTTAACATGTGTATTTGCAAGTTTACATTACATTTCATCAAACTCTTGAAACCAAGTCAGTTCTGACCTGAAACAACATGAAATGTTGTAAAATTGCATTTGTAAGCATATGTAATGCAGTTGAGCACATCTAACTTTACAGAATGAAGATATTGCAAAACCATCCAAATCAAGCTTCTCTCAGCTTGATATGCTTCCACACTGTACTTAAGGGTATTCTCTATCATTGGTGAAGAGTTTACATGTGTATTTGCAAGTTTACATTACATTTCATCAAACTCTTGAAACCAAGTCAGTTCTGACCTGAAACAACTTGAAATGTTGTAAAATTGCATTTGTAAGCATATGTAATGCAGTTGAGCACATCTAACTTTACAGAATGAAGATATTGCAAAACCATCCAAATCAAGCTTCTCTCAGCTTGATATGCTTCCACACTGTACTTAAGGGTATTCTCTATCATTGGTGAAGAGTTAACATGTGTATTTGCAAGTTTACATTACATTTCATCAAACTCTTGAAACCAAGTCAGTTCTGACCTGAAACAACATGAAATGTTGTAAAATTGCATTTGTAAGCATATGTAATGCAGTTGAGCACATCTAACTTTACAGAATGAAGATATTGCAAAACCATCCAAATCAAGCTTCTCTCAGCTTGATAAGCTTCCACACTGTACTTAAGGGCATTCTCTGTATAAGGTGAAGAGTTTACATGTGTATTTGCAAGTTTACATTACATTTCATCAAACTCTTGAAACCAAGTCAGTTCTGACCTGAAACAACATGAAATGTTGTAAAATTGCATTTGTAAGCATATGTAATGCAGTTGAGCACATCTAACTTTACAGAATGAAGATATTGCAAAACCATCCAAATCAAGCTTCTCTCAGCTTGATATGCTTCCACACTGTACTTAAGGGTATTCTCTATCATTGGTGAAGAGTTAACATGTGTATTTGCAAGTTAACATTACATTTCATCAAACTCTTGAAACCAAGTCAGTTCTGACCTGAAACAACATGAAATGTTGTAAAATTGCATTTGTAAGCATATGTAATGCAGTTGAGCACATCTAACTTTACAGAATGAAGATATTGCAAAACCATCCAAATCAAGCATCTTTCTGCTTGATATGCTTCCACACTGTACTTAAGGGCATTCTCTGTATAAGGTGAAGAGTTTACATGTGTATTTGCAAGTTTACATTACATTTCATCAAACTCTTGAAACCAAGTCAGTTCTGACCTGAAACAACATGAAATGTTGTAAAATTGCATTTGTAAGCATATGTAATGCAGTTGAGCACATCTAACTTTACAGAATGAAGATATTGCAAAACCATCCAAATCAAGCTTCTTTCTGCTTGATATGCTTCCACACTGTACTTAAGGGCATTCTCTGTATAAGGTGAAGAGTTTACATGTGTATTTGCAAGTTTACATTACATTTCATCAAACTCTTGAAACCAAGTCAGTTCTGACCTGAAACAACATGAAATGTTGTAAAATTGCATATGTAAGCATATGTAATGCAGTTGAGCACATCTAACTTTACAGAATGAAGATATTGCAAAACCATCCAAATCAAGCTTCTCTCAGCTTGATATGCTTAAACACTGTACTTAAGGGCATTCTCTGTATAAGGTGAAGAGTTTACATGTATATTTGCAAGTTTACATTACATTTCATCAAACTCTTGAAACCAAGTCAGTTCTGACCTGAAACAACATGAAATGTTGTAAAATTGCATTTGTAAGCATATGTAATGCAGTTGAGCACATCTAATTTTACAGAATGAAGATATTGCAAAACCATCCAAATCAAGCTTCTCTCAGCTTGATATGCTTCCACACTGTACTTAAGGGTATTCTCTATCATTGGTGAAGAGTTAACATGTGTATTAGCAAGTTTACATTACATTTCATCAAACTCTTGAAACCAAGTCAGTTCTGACCTGAAACAACATGAAATGTTGTAAAATTGCATTTGTAAGCATATGTAATGCAGTTGAGCACATCTAACTTTACAGAATGAAGATATTGCAAAACCATCCAAATCAAGCTTCTCTCAGCTTGATATGCTTCCACACTGTACTTAAGGGTATTCTCTATCATTGGTGAAGAGTTAACATGTGTATTTGCAAGTTTACATTACATTTCATCAAACTCTTGAAACCAAGTCAGTTCTGACCTGAAACAACATGAAATGTTGTAAAATTGCATTTGTAAGCATATGTAATGCAGTTGAGCACATCTAACTTTACAGAATGAAGATATTGCAAAACCATCCAAATCAAGCTTCTCTCAGCTTGATATGCTTCCACACTGTACTTAAGGGTATTCTCTATCATTGGTGAAGAGTTTACATGTGTATTTGCAAGTTTACATTACATTTCATCAAACTCTTGAAACCAAGTCAGTTCTGACCTGAAACAACTTGAAATGTTGTAAAATTGCATTTGTAAGCATATGTAATGCAGTTGAGCACATCTAACTTTACAGAATGAAGATATTGCAAAACCATCCAAATCAAGCTTCTCTCAGCTTGATATGCTTCCACACTGTACTTAAGGGTATTCTCTATCATTGGTGAAGAGTTAACATGTGTATTTGCAAGTTTACATTACATTTCATCAAACTCTTGAAACCAAGTCAGTTCTGACCTGAAACAACATGAAATGTTGTAAAATTGCATTTGTAAGCATATGTAATGCAGTTGAGCACATCTAACTTTACAGAATGAAGATATTGCAAAACCATCCAAATCAAGCTTCTCTCAGCTTGATAAGCTTCCACACTGTACTTAAGGGCATTCTCTGTATAAGGTGAAGAGTTTACATGTGTATTTGCAAGTTTACATTACATTTCATCAAACTCTTGAAACCAAGTCAGTTCTGACCTGAAACAACATGAAATGTTGTAAAATTGCATTTGTAAGCATATGTAATGCAGTTGAGCACATCTAACTTTACAGAATGAAGATATTGCAAAACCATCCAAATCAAGCTTCTCTCAGCTTGATATGCTTCCACACTGTACTTAAGGGTATTCTCTATCATTGGTGAAGAGTTAACATGTGTATTTGCAAGTTAACATTACATTTCATCAAACTCTTGAAACCAAGTCAGTTCTGACCTGAAACAACATGAAATGTTGTAAAATTGCATTTGTAAGCATATGTAATGCAGTTGAGCACATCTAACTTTACAGAATGAAGATATTGCAAAACCATCCAAATCAAGCTTCTTTCTGCTTGATATGCTTCCACACTGTACTTAAGGGCATTCTCTGTATAAGGTGAAGAGTTTACATGTGTATTTGCAAGTTTACATTACATTTCATCAAACTCTTGAAACCAAGTCAGTTCTGACCTGAAACAACATGAAATGTTGTAAAATTGCATTTGTAAGCATATGTAATGCAGTTGAGCACATCTAACTTTACAGAATGAAGATATTGCAAAACCATCCAAATCAAGCTTCTTTCTGCTTGATATGCTTCCACACTGTACTTAAGGGTATTCTCTATCATTGGTGAAGAGTTAACATGTGTATTTGCAAGTTAACATTACATTTCATCAAACTCTTGAAACCAAGTCAGTTCTGACCTGAAACAACATGAAATGTTGTAAAATTGCATTTGTAAGCATATGTAATGCAGTTGAGCACATCTAACTTTACAGAATGAAGATATTGCAAAACCATCCAAATCAAGCATCTTTCTGCTTGATATGCTTCCACACTGTACTTAAGGGCATTCTCTGTATAAGGTGAAGAGTTTACATGTGTATTTGCAAGTTTACATTACATTTCATCAAACTCTTGAAACCAAGTCAGTTCTGACCTGAAACAACATGAAATGTTGTAAAATTGCATTTGTAAGCATATGTAATGCAGTTGAGCACATCTAACTTTACAGAATGAAGATATTGCAAAACCATCCAAATCAAGCTTCTCTCAGCTTGATAAGCTTCCACACTGTACTTAAGGGCATTCTCTGTATAAGGTGAAGAGTTTACATGTGTATTTGCAAGTTTACATTACATTTCATCAAACTCTTGAAACCAAGTCAGTTCTGACCTGAAACAACATGAAATGTTGTAAAATTGCATTTGTAAGCATATGTAATGCAGTTGAGCACATCTAACTTTACAGAATGAAGATATTGCAAAACCATCCAAATCAAGCTTCTCTCAGCTTGATATGCTTCCACACTGTACTTAAGGGTATTCTCTATCATTGGTGAAGAGTTAACATGTGTATTTGCAAGTTTACATTACATTTCATCAAACTCTTGAAACCAAGTCAGTTCTGACCTGAAACAACATGAAATGTTGTAAAATTGCATTTGTAAGCATATGTAATGCAGTTGAGCACATCTAACTTTACAGAATGAAGATATTGCAAAACCATCCAAATCAAGCTTCTCTCAGCTTGATATGCTTCCACACTGTACTTAAGGGTATTCTCTATCATTGGTGAAGAGTTAACATGTGTATTTGCAAGTTAACATTACATTTCATCAAACTCTTGAAACCAAGTCAGTTCTGACCTGAAACAACATGAAATGTTGTAAAATTGCATTTGTAAGCATATGTAATGCAGTTGAGCACATCTAACTTTACAGAATGAAGATATTGCAAAACCATCCAAATCAAGCTTCTTTCTGCTTGATATGCTTCCACACTGTACTTAAGGGCATTCTCTGTATAAGGTGAAGAGTTTACATGTGTATTTGCAAGTTTACATTACATTTCATCAAACTCTTGAAACCAAGTCAGTTCTGACCTGAAACAACATGAAATGTTGTAAAATTGCATTTGTAAGCATATGTAATGCAGTTGAGCACATCTAACTTTACAGAATGAAGATATTGCAAAACCATCCAAATCAAGCTTCTTTCTGCTTGATATGCTTCCACACTGTACTTAAGGGTATTCTCTATCATTGGTGAAGAGTTAACATGTGTATTTGCAAGTTAACATTACATTTCATCAAACTCTTGAAACCAAGTCAGTTCTGACCTGAAACAACATGAAATGTTGTAAAATTGCATTTGTAAGCATATGTAATGCAGTTGAGCACATCTAACTTTACAGAATGAAGATATTGCAAAACCATCCAAATCAAGCATCTTTCTGCTTGATATGCTTCCACACTGTACTTAAGGGCATTCTCTGTATAAGGTGAAGAGTTTACATGTGTATTTGCAAGTTTACATTACATTTCATCAAACTCTTGAAACCAAGTCAGTTCTGACCTGAAACAACATGAAATGTTGTAAAATTGCATTTGTAAGCATATGTAATGCAGTTGAGCACATCTAACTTTACAGAATGAAGATATTGCAAAACCATCCAAATCAAGCTTCTCTCAGCTTGATAAGCTTCCACACTGTACTTAAGGGCATTCTCTGTATAAGGTGAAGAGTTTACATGTGTATTTGCAAGTTTACATTACATTTCATCAAACTCTTGAAACCAAGTCAGTTCTGACCTGAAACAACATGAAATGTTGTAAAATTGCATTTGTAAGCATATGTAATGCAGTTGAGCACATCTAACTTTACAGAATGAAGATATTGCAAAACCATCCAAATCAAGCTTCTCTCAGCTTGATATGCTTCCACACTGTACTTAAGGGTATTCTCTATCATTGGTGAAGAGTTAACATGTGTATTTGCAAGTTTACATTACATTTCATCAAACTCTTGAAACCAAGTCAGTTCTGACCTGAAACAACATGAAATGTTGTAAAATTGCATTTGTAAGCATATGTAATGCAGTTGAGCACATCTAACTTTACAGAATGAAGATATTGCAAAACCATCCAAATCAAGCTTCTCTCAGCTTGATATGCTTCCACACTGTACTTAAGGGTATTCTCTATCATTGGTGAAGAGTTAACATGTGTATTTGCAAGTTAACATTACATTTCATCAAACTCTTGAAACCAAGTCAGTTCTGACCTGAAACAACATGAAATGTTGTAAAATTGCATTTGTAAGCATATGTAATGCAGTTGAGCACATCTAACTTTACAGAATGAAGATATTGCAAAACCATCCAAATCAAGCTTCTTTCTGCTTGATATGCTTCCACACTGTACTTAAGGGCATTCTCTGTATAAGGTGAAGAGTTTACATGTGTATTTGCAAGTTTACATTACATTTCATCAAACTCTTGAAACCAAGTCAGTTCTGACCTGAAACAACATGAAATGTTGTAAAATTGCATTTGTAAGCATATGTAATGCAGTTGAGCACATCTAACTTTACAGAATGAAGATATTGCAAAACCATCCAAATCAAGCTTCTTTCTGCTTGATATGCTTCCACACTGTACTTAAGGGTATTCTCTATCATTGGTGAAGAGTTAACATGTGTATTTGCAAGTTAACATTACATTTCATCAAACTCTTGAAACCAAGTCAGTTCTGACCTGAAACAACATGAAATGTTGTAAAATTGCATTTGTAAGCATATGTAATGCAGTTGAGCACATCTAACTTTACAGAATGAAGATATTGCAAAACCATCCAAATCAAGCATCTTTCTGCTTGATATGCTTCCACACTGTACTTAAGGGCATTCTCTGTATAAGGTGAAGAGTTTACATGTGTATTTGCAAGTTTACATTACATTTCATCAAACTCTTGAAACCAAGTCAGTTCTGACCTGAAACAACATGAAATGTTGTAAAATTGCATTTGTAAGCATATGTAATGCAGTTGAGCACATCTAACTTTACAGAATGAAGATATTGCAAAACCATCCAAATCAAGCTTCTTTCTGCTTGATATGCTTCCACACTGTACTTAAGGGCATTCTCTGTATAAGGTGAAGAGTTTACATGTGTATTTGCAAGTTTACATTACATTTCATCAAACTCTTGAAACCAAGTCAGTTCTGACCTGAAACATCATGAAATGTTGTAAAATTGCATTTGTAAGCATATGTAATGCAGTTGAGCACATCTAACTTTACAGAATGAAGATATTGCAAAACCATCCAAATCAAGCTTCTCTCAGCTTGATATGCTTCCACACTGTACTTAAGGGTATTCTCTATCATTGGTGAAGAGTTAACATGTGTATTTGCAAGTTTACATTACATTTCATCAAACTCTTGAAACCAAATCAGTTCTGACCTGAAACAACATGAAATGTTGTAAAATTGCATTTGTAAGCATATGTAATGCAGTTGAGCACATCTAACTTTACAGAATGAAGATATTGCAAAACCATCCAAATCAAGCTTCTCTCAGCTTGATATGCTTCCACACTGTACTTAAGGGTATTCTCTATCATTGGTGAAGAGTTAACATGTGTATTTGCAAGTTAACATTACATTTCATCAAACTCTTGAAACCAAGTCAGTTCTGACCTGAAACAACATGAAATGTTGTAAAATTGCATTTGTAAGCATATGTAATGCAGTTGAGCACATCTAACTTTACAGAATGAAGATATTGCAAAACCATCCAAATCAAGCTTCTCTCAGCTTGATATGCTTCCACACTGTACTTAAGGGTATTCTCTATCATTGGTGAAGAGTTAACATGTGTATTTGCAAGTTTACATTACATTTCATCAAACTCTTGAAACCAAGTCAGTTCTGACCTGAAACAACATGAAATGTTGTAAAATTGCATTTGTAAGCATATGTAATGCAGTTGAGCACATCTAACTTTACAGAATGAAGATATTGCAAAACCATCCAAATCAAGCTTCTCTCAGCTTGATATGCTTCCACACTGTACTTAAGGGTATTCTCTATCATTGGTGAAGAGTTAACATGTGTATTTGCAAGTTAACATTACATTTCATCAAACTCTTGAAACCAAGTCAGTTCTGACCTGAAACAACATGAAATGTTGTAAAATTGCATTTGTAAGCATATGTAATGCAGTTGAGCACATCTAACTTTACAGAATGAAGATATTGCAAAACCATCCAAATCAAGCTTCTTTCTGCTTGATATGCTTCCACACTGTACTTAAGGGCATTCTCTGTATAAGGTGAAGAGTTTACATGTGTATTTGCAAGTTTACATTACATTTCATCAAACTCTTGAAACCAAGTCAGTTCTGACCTGAAACAACATGAAATGTTGTAAAATTGCATTTGTAAGCATATGTAATGCAGTTGAGCACATCTAACTTTACAGAATGAAGATATTGCAAAACCATCCAAATCAAGCTTCTTTCTGCTTGATATGCTTCCACACTGTACTTAAGGGCATTCTCTGTATAACGTGAAGAGTTTACATGTGTATTTGCAAGTTTACATTACATTTCATCAAACTCTTGAAACCAAGTCAGTTCTGACCTGAAACAACATGATATGTTGTAAAATTGCATTTGTAAGCATATGTAATGCAGTTGAGCACATCTAACTTTACAGAATGAAGATATTGCAAAACCATCCAAATCAAGCTTCTCTCAGCTTGATATGCTTAAACACTGTACTTAAGGGCATTCTCTGTATAAGGTGAAGAGTTTACATGTGTATTTGCAAGTTTACATTACATTTCATCAAACTCTTGAAACCAAGTCAGTTCTGACCTGAAACAACATGAAATGTTGTAAAATTGCATTTGTAAGCATATGTAATGCAGTTGAGCACATCTAATTTTACAGAATGAAGATATTGCAAAACCATCCAAATCAAGCTTCTCTCAGCTTGATATGCTTCCACACTGTACTTAAGGGTATTCTCTATCATTGGTGAAGAGTTAACATGTGTATTTGCAAGTTTACATTACATTTCATCAAACTCTTGAAACCAAGTCAGTTCTGACCTGAAACAACATGAAATGTTGTAAAATTGCATTTGTAAGCATATGTAATGCAGTTGAGCACATCTAACTTTACAGAATGAAGATATTGCAAAACCATCCAAATCAAGCTTCTCTCAGCTTGATATGCTTCCACACTGTACTTAAGGGTATTCTCTATCATTGGTGAAGAGTTAACATGTGTATTTGCAAGTTTACATTACATTTCATCAAACTCTTGAAACCAAGTCAGTTCTGACCTGAAACAACATGAAATGTTGTAAAATTGCATTTGTAAGCATATGTAATGCAGTTGAGCACATCTAACTTTACAGAATGAAGATATTGCAAAACCATCCAAATCAAGCTTCTCTCAGCTTGATATGCTTCCACACTGTACTTAAGGGTATTCTCTATCATTGGTGAAGAGTTAACATGTGTATTTGCAAGTTTACATTACATTTCGTCAAACTCTTGAAACCAAGTCAGTTCTGACCTGAAACAACATGAAATGTTGTAAAATTGCATTTGTAAGCATATGTAATGCAGTTGAGCACATCTAACTTTACAGAATGAAGATATTGCAAAACCATCCAAATCAAGCTTCTCTCAGCTTGATATGCTTCCACACTGTACTTAAGGGTATTCTCTATCATTGGTGAAGAGTTAACATGTGTATTTGCAAGTTAACATTACATTTCATCAAACTCTTGAAACCAAGTCAGTTCTGACCTGAAACAACATGAAATGTTGTAAAATTGCATTTGTAAGCATATGTAATGCAGTTGAGCACATCTAACTTTACAGAATGAAGATATTGCAAAACCATCCAAATCAAGCTTCTTTCTGCTTGATATGCTTCCACACTGTACTTAAGGGCATTCTCTGTATAAGGTGAAGAGTTTACATGTGTATTTGCAAGTTTACATTACATTTCATCAAACTCTTGAAACCAAGTCAGTTCTGACCTGAAACAACATGAAATGTTGTAAAATTGCATTTGTAAGCATATGTAATGCAGTTGAGCACATCTAACTTTACAGAATGAAGATATTGCAAAACCATCCAAATCAAGCTTCTTTCTGCTTGATATGCTTCCACACTGTACTTAAGGGCATTCTCTGTATAAGGTGAAGAGTTTACATGTGTATTTGCAAGTTTACATTACATTTCATCAAACTCTTGAAACCAAGTCAGTTCTGACCTGAAACAACATGAAATGTTGTAAAATTGCATTTGTAAGCATATGTAATGCAGTTGAGCACATCTAACTTTACAGAATGAAGATATTGCAAAACCATCCAAATCAAGCTTCTCTCAGCTTGATATGCTTCCACACTGTACTTAAGGGTATTCTCTATCATTGGTGAAGAGTTAACATGTGTATTTGCAAGTTTACATTACATTTCATCAAACTCTTGAAACCAAGTCAGTTCTGACCTGAAACAACATGAAATGTTGTAAAATTGCATTTGTAAGCATATGTAATGCAGTTGAGCACATCTAACTTTACAGAATGAAGATATTGCAAAACCATCCAAATCAAGCTTCTCTCAGCTTGATATGCTTCCACACTGTACTTAAGGGTATTCTCTATCATTGGTGAAGAGTTTACATGTGTATTTGCAAGTTTACATTACATTTCATCAAACTCTTGAAACCAAGTCAGTTCTGACCTGAAACAACATGAAATGTTGTAAAATTGCATTTGTAAGCATATGTAATGCAGTTGAGCACATCTAACTTTACAGAATGAAGATATTGCAAAACCATCCAAATCAAGCTTCTCTCAGCTTGATATGCTTCCACATTGTACTTAAGGGTATTCTCTATCATTGGTGAAGAGTTAACATGTGTATTTGCAAGTTTACATTACATTTCATCAAACTCTTGAAACCAAGTCAGTTCTGACCTGAAACAACATGAAATGTTGTAAAATTGCATTTGTAAGCATATGTAATGCAGTTGAGCACATCTAACTTTACAGAATGAAGATATTGCAAAACCATCCAAATCAAGCTTCTCTCAGCTTGATATGCTTCCACACTGTACTTAAGGGTATTCTCTATCATTGGTGAAGAGTTAACATGTGTATTTGCAAGTTAACATTACATTTCATCAAACTCTTGAAACCAAGTCAGTTCTGACCTGAAACAACATGAAATGTTGTAAAATTGCATTTGTAAGCATATGTAATGCAGTTGAGCACATCTAACTTTACAGAATGAAGATATTGCAAAACCATCCAAATCAAGCTTCTTTCTGCTTGATATGCTTCCACACTGTACTTAAGGGCATTCTCTGTATAAGGTGAAGAGTTTACATGTGTATCTGCAAGTTTACATTACATTTCATCAAACTCTTGAAACCAAGTCAGTTCTGACCTGAAACAACATGAAATGTTGTAAAATTGCATTTGTAAGCATATGTAATGCAGTTGAGCACATCTAACTTTACAGAATGAAGATATTGCAAAACCATCCAAATTAAGCTTCTTTCTGCTTGATATGCTTCCACACTGTACTTAAGGGCATTCTCTGTATAAGGTGAAGAGTTTACATGTGTATTTGCAAGTTTACATTACATTTCATCAAACTCTTGAAACCAAGTCAGTTCTGACCTGAAACAACATGAAATGTTGTAAAATTGCATTTGTAAGCATATGTAATGCAGTTGAGCACATCTAACTTTACAGAATGAAGATATTGCAAAACCATCCAAATCAAGCTTCTTTCTGCTTGATATGCTTCCACACTGTACTTAAGGGCATTCTCTGTATAAGGTGAAGAGTTTACATGTGTATCTGCAAGTTTACATTACATTTCATCAAACTCTTGAAACCAAGTCAGTTCTGACCTGAAACAACATGAAATGTTGTAAAATTGCATTTGTAAGCATATGTAATGCAGTTGAGCACATCTAACTTTACAGAATGAAGATATTGCAAAACCATCCAAATTAAGCTTCTTTCTGCTTGATATGCTTCCACACTGTACTTAAGGGCATTCTCTGTATAAGGTGAAGAGTTTACATGTGTATTTGCAAGTTTACATTACATTTCATCAAATTCTTGAAACCAAGTCAGTTCTGACCTGAAACAACATGAAATGTTGTAAAATTGCATTTGTAAGCATATGTAATGCAGTTGAGCACATCTAACTTTACAGAATGAAGATATTGCAAAACCATCCAAATCAAGCTTCTCTCAGCTTGTTATGCTTCCACACTGTACTTAAGGGTATTCTCTATCATTGGTGAAGAGTTAACATGTGTATTTGCAAGTTTACATTACATTTCATCAAACTCTTGAAACCAAGTCAGTTCTGACCTGAAACAACATGAAATGTTGTAAAATTGCATTTGTAAGCATGTGTAATGCAGTTGAGCACATCTAACTTTACAGAATGAAGATATTGCAAAACCATCCAAATCAAGCTTCTTTCTGCTTGATATGCTTCCACACTGTACTTAAGGGCATTCTCTGTATAAGGTGAAGAGTTTACATGTGTATTTGCAAGTTTACATTACATTTCATCAAACTCTTGAAACCAAGTCAGTTCTGACCTGAAACAACATGAAATGTTGTAAAATTGCATTTGTAAGCATATGTAATGCAGTTGAGCACATCTAACTTTACAGAATGAAGATATTGCAAAACCATCCAAATCAAGCTTCTTTCTGCTTGATATGCTTCCACACTGTACTTAAGGGCATTCTCTGTATAAGGTGAAGAGTTTACATGTGTATTTGCAAGTTTACATTACATTTCATCAAACTCTTGAAACCAAGTCAGTTCTGACCTGAAACAACATGAAATGTTGTAAAATTGCATTTGTAAGCATATGTAATGCAGTTGAGCACATCTAACTTTACAGAATGAAGATATTGCAAAACCATCCAAATCAAGCTTCTTTCTGCTTGATATGCTTCCACACTGTACTTAAGGGCATTCTCTGTATAAGGTGAAGAGTTTACATGTGTATCTGCAAGTTTACATTACATTTCATCAAACTCTTGAAACCAAGTCAGTTCTGACCTGAAACAACATGAAATGTTGTAAAATTGCATTTGTAAGCATATGTAATGCAGTTGAGCACATCTAACTTTACAGAATGAAGATATTGCAAAACCATCCAAATTAAGCTTCTTTCTGCTTGATATGCTTCCACACTGTACTTAAGGGCATTCTCTATCATTGGTGAAGAGTTAACATGTGTATTTGCAAGTTTACATTACATTTCATCAAACTCTTGAAACCAAGTCAGTTCTGACCTGAAACAACATGAAATGTTGTAAAATTGCATTTGTAAGCATGTGTAATGCAGTTGAGCACATCTAACTTTACAGAATGAAGATATTGCAAAACCATCCAAATCAAGCTTCTTTCTGCTTGATATGCTTCCACACTGTACTTAAGGGCATTCTCTGTATAAGGTGAAGAGTTTACATGTGTATTTGCAAGTTTACATTACATTTCATCAAACTCTTGAAACCAAGTCAGTTCTGACCTGAAACAACATGAAATGTTGTAAAATTGCATTTGTAAGCATATGTAATGCAGTTGAGCACATCTAACTTTACAGAATGAAGATATTGCAAAACCATCCAAATCAAGCTTCTTTCTGCTTGATATGCTTCCACACTGTACTTAAGGGCATTCTCTGTATAAGGTGAAGAGTTTACATGTGTATTTGCAAGTTTACATTACATTTCATCAAACTCTTGAAACCAAGTCAGTTCTGACCTGAAACAACATGAAATGTTGTAAAATTGCATTTGTAAGCATATGTAATGCAGTTGAGCACATCTAACTTTACAGAATGAAGATATTGCAAAACCATCCAAATCAAGCTTCTCTCAGCTTGATATGCTTCCACACTGTACTTAAGGTTATTCTCTATCATTGGTGAAGAGTTAACATGTGTATTTGCAAGTTAACATTACATTTCATCAAACTCTTGAAACCAAGTCAGTTCTGACCTGAAACAACATGAAATGTTGTAAAATTGCATTTGTAAGCATATGTAATGCAGTTGAGCACATCTAACTTTACAGAATGAAGATATTGCAAAACCATCCAAATCAAACTTCTTTCTGCTTGATATGCTTCCACACTGTACTTAAGGGCATTCTCTGTATAAGGTGAAGAGTTAACATGTGTATTTGCAAGTTTACATTACATTTCATCAAACTCTTGAAACCAAGTCAGTTCTGACCTGAAACAACATGAAATGTTGTAAAATTGCATTTGTAAGCATGTGTAATGCAGTTGAGCACATCTAACTTTACAGAATGAAGATATTGCAAAACCATCCAAATCAAACTTCTTTCTGCTTGATATGCTTCCACACTGTACTTAAGGGCATTCTCTGTATAAGGTGAAGAGTTTACATGTGTATTTGCAAGTTTACATTACATTTCATCAAACTCTTGAAACCAAGTCAGTTCTGACCTGAAACAACATGAAATGTTGTAAAATTGCATTTGTAAGCATATGTAATGCAGTTGAGCACATCTAACTTTACAGAATGAAGATATTGCAAAACCATCCAAATCAAGCTTCTTTCTGCTTGATATGCTTCCACACTGTACTTAAGGGCATTCTCTGTATAAGGTGAAGAGTTTACATGTGTATTTGCAAGTTTACATTACATTTCATCAAACTCTTGAAACCAAGTCAGTTCTGACCTGAAACAACATGAAATGTTGTAAAATTGCATTTGTAAGCATATGTAATGCAGTTGAGCACATCTAACTTTACAGAATGAAGATATTGCAAAACCATCCAAATCAAGCTTCTTTCTGCTTGATATGCTTCCACACTGTACTTAAGGGCATTCTCTGTATAAGGTGAAGAGTTTACATGTGTATTTGCAAGTTTACATTACATTTCATCAAACTCTTGAAACCAAGTCAGTTCTGACCTGAAACAACATGAAATGTTGTAAAATTGCATTTGTAAGCATATGTAATGCAGTTGAGCACATCTAACTTTACAGAATGAAGATATTGCAAAACCATCCAAATCAAGCTTCTTTCTGCTTGATATGCTTCCACACTGTACTTAAGGGCATTCTCTGTATAAGGTGAAGAGTTTACATGTGTATTTGCAAGTTTACATTACATTTCATCAAACTCTTGAAACCAAGTCAGTTCTGACCTGAAACAACATGAAATGTTGTAAAATTGCATTTGTAAGCATATGTAATGCAGTTGAGCACATCTAACTTTACAGAATGAAGATATTGCAAAACCATCCAAATCAAGCTTCTTTCTGCTTGATATGCTTCCACACTGTACTTAAGGGCATTCTCTGTATAAGGTGAAGAGTTTACATGTGTATCTGCAAGTTTACATTACATTTCATCAAACTCTTGAAACCAAGTCAGTTCTGACCTGAAACAACATGAAATGTTGTAAAATTGCATTTGTAAGCATATGTAATGCAGTTGAGCACATCTAACTTTACAGAATGAAGATATTGCAAAACCATCCAAATTAAGCTTCTTTCTGCTTGATATGCTTCCACACTGTACTTAAGGGCATTCTCTATCATTGGTGAAGAGTTAACATGTGTATTTGCAAGTTTACATTACATTTCATCAAACTCTTGAAACCAAGTCAGTTCTGACCTGAAACAACATGAAATGTTGTAAAATTGCATTTGTAAGCATGTGTAATGCAGTTGAGCACATCTAACTTTACAGAATGAAGATATTGCAAAACCATCCAAATCAAGCTTCTTTCTGCTTGATATGCTTCCACACTGTACTTAAGGGCATTCTCTGTATAAGGTGAAGAGTTTACATGTGTATTTGCAAGTTTACATTACATTTCATCAAACTCTTGAAACCAAGTCAGTTCTGACCTGAAACAACATGAAATGTTGTAAAATTGCATTTGTAAGCATATGTAATGCAGTTGAGCACATCTAACTTTACAGAATGAAGATATTGCAAAACCATCCAAATCAAGCTTCTTTCTGCTTGATATGCTTCCACACTGTACTTAAGGGCATTCTCTGTATAAGGTGAAGAGTTTACATGTGTATTTGCAAGTTTACATTACATTTCATCAAACTCTTGAAACCAAGTCAGTTCTGACCTGAAACAACATGAAATGTTGTAAAATTGCATTTGTAAGCATATGTAATGCAGTTGAGCACATCTAACTTTACAGAATGAAGATATTGCAAAACCATCCAAATCAAGCTTCTCTCAGCTTGATATGCTTCCACACTGTACTTAAGGTTATTCTCTATCATTGGTGAAGAGTTAACATGTGTATTTGCAAGTTAACATTACATTTCATCAAACTCTTGAAACCAAGTCAGTTCTGACCTGAAACAACATGAAATGTTGTAAAATTGCATTTGTAAGCATATGTAATGCAGTTGAGCACATCTAACTTTACAGAATGAAGATATTGCAAAACCATCCAAATCAAGCTTCTCTCAGCTTGATATGCTTCCACACTGTACTTATGGGTATTCTCTATCATTGCTGAAGAGTTAACATGTGTATTTGCAAGTTCACATTACATTTCATTAAACTCTTGAAACCAAGTCAGTTCTGACCTGAAACAACATGAAATGTTGTAAAATTGCATTTGTAAGCATATGTAATGCAGTTGAGCACATCTAACTTTACAGAATGAAGATATTGCAAAACCATCCAAATCAAGCTTCTTTCTGCTTGATATGCTTCCACACTGTACTTAAGGGCATTCTCTGTATAAGGTGAAGAGTTTACATGTGTATTTGCAAGTTTATATTACATTTCATCAAACTCTTGAAACCAAGTCAGTTCTGACCTGAAACAACATGAAATGTTGTAAAATTGCATTTGTAAGCATATGTAATGCAGTTGAGCACATTTAACTTTACAGAATGAAGATATTGCAAAACCATCCAAATCAAGCTTCTTTCTGCTTGATATGCTTCCACACTGTACTTAAGGGTATTCTCTATCATAGGTGAAGAGTTTACATGTGTATTTGCAAGTTTACATTACATTTCATCAAACTCTTGAAACCAAGTCAGTTCTGACCTGAAACAACATGAAATGTTGTAAAATTGCATTTGTAAGCATATGTAATGCAGTTGAGCACATCTAACTTTACAGATTGAAGATATTGCAAAACCATCCAAATCAAGCTTCTCTCAGCTTGATATGCTTCCACACTGTACTTATGGGTATTCTCTATCATTGCTGAAGAGTTAACATGTGTATTTGCAAGTTCACATTACATTTCATTAAACTCTTGAAACCAAGTCAGTTCTGACCTGAAACAACATGAAATGTTGTAAAATTGCATTTGTAAGCATATGTAATGCAGTTGAGCACATCTAACTTTACAGAATGAAGATATTGCAAAACCATCCAAATCAAGCTTCTTTCTGCTTGATATGCTTCCACACTGTACTTAAGGGTATTCTCTATCATAGGTGAAGAGTTTACATGTGTATTTGCAAGTTTACATTACATTTCATCAAACTCTTGAAACCAAGTCAGTTCTGACCTGAAACAACATGAAATGTTGTAAAATTGCATTTGTAAGCATATGTAATGCAGTTGAGCACATCTAACTTTACAGAATGAAGATATTGCAAAACCATCCAAATCAAGCTTCTCTCAGCTTGATATGCTTCCACACTGTCCTTAAGGGTATTCTCTATCATTGGTGAAGAGTTTACATGTGTATTTGCAAGTTTACATTACATTTCATCAAACTCTTGAAACCAAGTCAGTTCTGACCTGAAACAACATGAAATGTTGTAAAATTGCATTTGTAAGCATATGTAATGCAGTTGAGCACATCTAACTTTACAGAATGAAGATATTGCAAAACCATCCAAATCAAGCTTCTCTCAGCTTGATATGCTTCCACACTGTACTTAAGGGTATTCTCTATCATTGGTGAAGAGTTAACATGTGTATTTGCAAGTTTACATTACATTTCATCAAACTCTTGAAACCAAGTCAGTTCTGACCTGAAACAACATGAAATGTTGTAAAATTGCATTTGTAAGCATATGTAATGCAGTTGAGCACATCTAACTTTACAGAATGAAGATATTGCAAAACCATCCAAATCAAGCTTCTTTCTGCTTGATATGCTTCCACACTGTACTTAAGGGTATTCTCTATCATAGGTGAAGAGTTTACATGTGTATTTGCAAGTTTACATTACATTTCATCAAACTCTTGAAACCAAGTCAGTTCTGACCTGAAACAACATGAAATGTTGTAAAATTGCATTTGTAAGCATATGTAATGCAGTTGAGCACATCTAACTTTACAGATTGAAGATATTGCAAAACCATCCAAATCAAGCTTCTCTCAGCTTGATATGCTTCCACACTGTACTTAAGGGCATTCTCTGTATAAGGTGAAGCGTTTACATGTGTATTTGCAAGTTTACATTACATTTCATCAAACTCTTGAAACCAAGTCAGTTCTGACCTGAAACAACATGAAATGTTGTAAAATTGCATTTGTAAGCATATGTAATGCAGTTGAGCACATCTAACTTTACAGAATGAAGATATTGCAAAACCATCCAAATCAAGCTTCTCTCAGCTTGATATGCTTCCACACTGTACTTATGGGTATTCTCTGTCATTGCTGAAGAGTTAACATGTGTATTTGCAAGTTCACATTACATTTCATTAAACTCTTGAAACCAAGTCAGTTCTGACCTGAAACAACATGAAATGTTGTAAAATTGCATTTGTAAGCATATGTAATGCAGTTGAGCACATCTAACTTTACAGAATGAAGATATTGCAAAACCATCCAAATCAAGCTTCTTTCTGCTTGATATGCTTCCACACTGTACTTAAGGGCATTCTCTGTATAAGGTGAAGAGTTTACATGTGTATTTGCAAGTTTACATTACATTTCATCAAACTCTTGAAACCAAGTCAGTTCTGACCTGAAACAACATGAAATGTTGTAAAATTGCATTTGTAAGCATATGTAATGCAGTTGAGCACATCTAACTTTACAGAATGAAGATATTGCAAAACCATCCAAATCAAGCTTCTTTCTGCTTGATATGCTTCCACACTGTACTTAAGGGCATTCTCTGTATAAGGTGAAGAGTTTACATGTGTATTTGCAAGTTTACATTACATTTCATCAAACTCTTGAAACCAAGTCAGTTCTGACCTGAAACAACATGAAATGTTGTAAAATTGCATTTGTAAGCATATGTAATGCAGTTGAGCACATCTAACTTTACAGAATGAAGATATTGCAAAACCATCCAAATCAAGCTTCTCTCAGCTTGATATGCTTCCACACTGTACTTAAGGTTATTCTCTATCATTGGTGAAGAGTTAACATGTGTATTTGCAAGTTAACATTACATTTCATCAAACTCTTGAAACCAAGTCAGTTCTGACCTGAAACAACATGAAATGTTGTAAAATTGCATTTGTAAGCATATGTAATGCAGTTGAGCACATCTAACTTTACAGAATGAAGATATTGCAAAACCATCCAAATCAAACTTCTTTCTGCTTGATATGCTTCCACACTGTACTTAAGGTCATTCTCTGTATAAGGTGAAGAGTTTACATGTGTATTTGCAAGTTTACATTACATTTCATCAAACTCTTGAAACCAAGTCAGTTCTGACCTGAAACAACATGAAATGTTGTAAAATTGCATTTGTAAGCATGTGTAATGCAGTTGAGCACATCTAACTTTACAGAATGAAGATATTGCAAAACCATCCAAATCAAACTTCTTTCTGCTTGATATGCTTCCACACTGTACTTAAGGGCATTCTCTGTATAAGGTGAAGAGTTTACATGTGTATTTGCAAGTTTACATTACATTTCATCAAACTCTTGAAACCAAGTCAGTTCTGACCTGAAACAACATGAAATGTTGTAAAATTGCATTTGTAAGCATATGTAATGCAGTTGAGCACATCTAACTTTACAGAATGAAGATATTGCAAAACCATCCAAATCAAGCTTCTCTCAGCTTGTTATGCTTCCACACTGTACTTAAGGGTATTCTCTATCATTGGTGAAGAGTTAACATGTGTATTTGCAAGTTTACATTACATTTCATCAAACTCTTGAAACCAAGTCAGTTCTGACCTGAAACAACATGAACTGTTGTAAAATTGCATTTGTAAGCATGTGTAATGCAGTTGAGCACATCTAACTTTACAGATTGAAGATATTGCAAAACCATCCAAATCAAGCTTCTCTCAGCTTGATATGCTTCCACACTGTACTTATGGGTATTCTCTATCATTGCTGAAGAGTTAACATGTGTATTTGCAAGTTCACATTACATTTCATTAAACTCTTGAAACCAAGTCAGTTCTGACCTGAAACAACATGAAATGTTGTAAAATTGCATTTGTAAGCATATGTAATGCAGTTGAGCACATCTAACTTTACAGAATGAAGATATTGCAAAACCATCCAAATCAAGCTTCTTTCTGCTTGATATGCTTCCACACTGTACTTAAGGGCATTCTCTGTATAAGGTGAAGAGTTTACATGTGTATTTGCAAGTTTACATTACATTTCATCAAACTCTTGAAACCAAGTCAGTTCTGACCTGAAACAACATGAAATGTTGTAAAATTGCATTTGTAAGCATATGTAATGCAGTTGAGCACATCTAACTTTACAGAATGAAGATATTGCAAAACCATCCAAATCAAGCTTCTTTCTGCTTGATATGCTTCCACACTGTACTTAAGGGCATTCTCTGTATAAGGTGAAGAGTTTACATGTGTATTTGCAAGTTTACATTACATTTCATCAAACTCTTGAAACCAAGTCAGTTCTGACCTGAAACAACATGAAATGTTGTAAAATTGCATTTGTAAGCATATGTAATGCAGTTGAGCACATCTAACTTTACAGAATGAAGATATTGCAAAACCATCCAAATCAAGCTTCTCTCAGCTTGATATGCTTCCACACTGTACTTAAGGGTATTCTCTATCATTGGTGAAGAGTTAACATGTGTATTTGCAAGTTTACATTACATTTCATCAAACTCTTGAAACCAAGTCAGTTCTGACCTGAAACAACATGAAATGTTGTAAAATTGCATTTATAAGCATATGTAATGCAGTTGAGCACATCTAACTTTACAGAATGAAGATATTGCAAAACCATCCAAATCAAGCTTCTTTCTGCTTGATATGCTTCCACACTGTACTTAAGGGTATTCTCTATCATAGGTGAAGAGTTTACATGTGTATTTGCAAGTTTACATTACATTTCATCAAACTCTTGAAACCAAGTCAGTTCTGACCTGAAACAACATGAAATGTTGTAAAATTGCATTTGTAAGCATATGTAATGCAGTTGAGCACATCTAACTTTACAGATTGAAGATATTGCAAAACCATCCAAATCAAGCTTCTCTCAGCTTGATATGCTTCCACACTGTACTTAAGGGCATTCTCTGTATAAGGTGAAGCGTTTACATGTGTATTTGCAAGTTTACATTACATTTCATCAAACTCTTGAAACCAAGTCAGTTCTGACCTGAAACAACATGAAATGTTGTAAAATTGCATTTGTAAGCATATGTAATGCAGTTGAGCACATCTAACTTTACAGAATGAAGATATTGCAAAACCATCCAAATCAAGCTTCTCTCAGCTTGATATGCTTCCACACTGTACTTATGGGTATTCTCTATCATTGCTGAAGAGTTAACATGTGTATTTGCAAGTTCACATTACATTTCATTAAACTCTTGAAACCAAGTCAGTTCTGACCTGAAACAACATGAAATGTTGTAAAATTGCATTTGTAAGCATATGTAATGCAGTTGAGCACATCTAACTTTACAGAATGAAGATATTGCAAAACCATCCAAATCAAGCTTCTTTCTGCTTGATATGCTTCCACACTGTACTTATGGGTATTCTCTATCATTGCTGAAGAGTTAACATGTGTATTTGCAAGTTCACATTACATTTCATTAAACTCTTGAAACCAAGTCAGTTCTGACCTGAAACAACATGAAATGTTGTAAAATTGCATTTGTAAGCATATGTAATGCAGTTGAGCACATCTAACTTTACAGAATGAAGATATTGCAAAACCATCCAAATCAAGCTTCTTTCTGCTTGATATGCTTCCACACTGTACTTAAGGGTATTCTCTATCATAGGTGAAGAGTTTACATGTGTATTTGCAAGTTTACATTACATTTCATCAAACTCTTGAAACCAAGTCAGTTCTGACCTGAAACAACATGAAATGTTGTAAAATTGCATTTGTAAGCATATGTAATGCAGTTGAGCACATCTAACTTTACAGAATGAAGATATTGCAAAACCATCCAAATCAAGCTTCTCTCAGCTTGATATGCTTCCACACTGTCCTTAAGGGTATTCTCTATCATTGGTGAAGAGTTTACATGTGTATTTGCAAGTTTACATTACATTTCATCAAACTCTTGAAACCAAGTCAGTTCTGACCTGAAACAACATGAAATGTTGTAAAATTGCATTTGTAAGCATATGTAATGCAGTTGAGCACATCTAACTTTACAGAATGAAGATATTGCAAAACCATCCAAATCAAGCTTCTCTCAGCTTGATATGCTTCCACACTGTACTTAAGGGTATTCTCTATCATTGGTGAAGAGTTAACATGTGTATTTGCAAGTTTACATTACATTTCATCAAACTCTTGAAACCAAGTCAGTTCTGACCTGAAACAACATGAAATGTTGTAAAATTGCATTTGTAAGCATATGTAATGCAGTTGAGCACATCTAACTTTACAGAATGAAGATATTGCAAAACCATCCAAATCAAGCTTCTTTCTGCTTGATATGCTTCCACACTGTACTTAAGGGTATTCTCTATCATAGGTGAAGAGTTTACATGTGTATTTGCAAGTTTACATTACATTTCATCAAACTCTTGAAACCAAGTCAGTTCTGACCTGAAACAACATGAAATGTTGTAAAATTGCATTTGTAAGCATATGTAATGCAGTTGAGCACATCTAACTTTACAGATTGAAGATATTGCAAAACCATCCAAATCAAGCTTCTCTCAGCTTGATATGCTTCCACACTGTACTTAAGGGCATTCTCTGTATAAGGTGAAGCGTTTACATGTGTATTTGCAAGTTTACATTACATTTCATCAAACTCTTGAAACCAAGTCAGTTCTGACCTGAAACAACATGAAATGTTGTAAAATTGCATTTGTAAGCATATGTAATGCAGTTGAGCACATCTAACTTTACAGAATGAAGATATTGCAAAACCATCCAAATCAAGCTTCTCTCAGCTTGATATGCTTCCACACTGTACTTATGGGTATTCTCTATCATTGCTGAAGAGTTAACATGTGTATTTGCAAGTTCACATTACATTTCATTAAACTCTTGAAACCAAGTCAGTTCTGACCTGAAACAACATGAAATGTTGTAAAATTGCATTTGTAAGCATATGTAATGCAGTTGAGCACATCTAACTTTACAGAATGAAGATATTGCAAAACCATCCAAATCAAGCTTCTTTCTGCTTGATATGCTTCCACACTGTACTTAAGGGCATTCTCTGTATAAGGTGAAGAGTTTACATGTGTATTTGCAAGTTTACATTACATTTCATCAAACTCTTGAAACCAAGTCAGTTCTGACCTGAAACAACATGAAATGTTGTAAAATTGCATTTGTAAGCATATGTAATGCAGTTGAGCACATCTAACTTTACAGAATGAAGATATTGCAAAACCATCCAAATCAAGCTTCTTTCTGCTTGATATGCTTCCACACTGTACTTAAGGGCATTCTCTGTATAAGGTGAAGAGTTTACATGTGTATTTGCAAGTTTACATTACATTTCATCAAACTCTTGAAACCAAGTCAGTTCTGACCTGAAACAACATGAAATGTTGTAAAATTGCATTTGTAAGCATATGTAATGCAGTTGAGCACATCTAACTTTACAGAATGAAGATATTGCAAAACCATCCAAATCAAGCTTCTCTCAGCTTGATATGCTTCCACACTGTACTTAAGGTTATTCTCTATCATTGGTGAAGAGTTAACATGTGTATTTGCAAGTTAACATTACATTTCATCAAACTCTTGAAACCAAGTCAGTTCTGACCTGAAACAACATGAAATGTTGTAAAATTGCATTTGTAAGCATATGTAATGCAGTTGAGCACATCTAACTTTACAGAATGAAGATATTGCAAAACCATCCAAATCAAACTTCTTTCTGCTTGATATGCTTCCACACTGTACTTAAGGTCATTCTCTGTATAAGGTGAAGAGTTTACATGTGTATTTGCAAGTTTACATTACATTTCATCAAACTCTTGAAACCAAGTCAGTTCTGACCTGAAACAACATGAAATGTTGTAAAATTGCATTTGTAAGCATGTGTAATGCAGTTGAGCACATCTAACTTTACAGAATGAAGATATTGCAAAACCATCCAAATCAAACTTCTTTCTGCTTGATATGCTTCCACACTGTACTTAAGGGCATTCTCTGTATAAGGTGAAGAGTTTACATGTGTATTTGCAAGTTTACATTACATTTCATCAAACTCTTGAAACCAAGTCAGTTCTGACCTGAAACAACATGAAATGTTGTAAAATTGCATTTGTAAGCATATGTAATGCAGTTGAGCACATCTAACTTTACAGAATGAAGATATTGCAAAACCATCCAAATCAAGCTTCTCTCAGCTTGTTATGCTTCCACACTGTACTTAAGGGTATTCTCTATCATTGGTGAAGAGTTAACATGTGTATTTGCAAGTTTACATTACATTTCATCAAACTCTTGAAACCAAGTCAGTTCTGACCTGAAACAACATGAACTGTTGTAAAATTGCATTTGTAAGCATGTGTAATGCAGTTGAGCACATCTAACTTTACAGATTGAAGATATTGCAAAACCATCCAAATCAAGCTTCTCTCAGCTTGATATGCTTCCACACTGTACTTATGGGTATTCTCTATCATTGCTGAAGAGTTAACATGTGTATTTGCAAGTTCACATTACATTTCATTAAACTCTTGAAACCAAGTCAGTTCTGACCTGAAACAACATGAAATGTTGTAAAATTGCATTTGTAAGCATATGTAATGCAGTTGAGCACATCTAACTTTACAGAATGAAGATATTGCAAAACCATCCAAATCAAGCTTCTTTCTGCTTGATATGCTTCCACACTGTACTTAAGGGCATTCTCTGTATAAGGTGAAGAGTTTACATGTGTATTTGCAAGTTTACATTACATTTCATCAAACTCTTGAAACCAAGTCAGTTCTGACCTGAAACAACATGAAATGTTGTAAAATTGCATTTGTAAGCATATGTAATGCAGTTGAGCACATCTAACTTTACAGAATGAAGATATTGCAAAACCATCCAAATCAAGCTTCTTTCTGCTTGATATGCTTCCACACTGTACTTAAGGGCATTCTCTGTATAAGGTGAAGAGTTTACATGTGTATTTGCAAGTTTACATTACATTTCATCAAACTCTTGAAACCAAGTCAGTTCTGACCTGAAACAACATGAAATGTTGTAAAATTGCATTTGTAAGCATATGTAATGCAGTTGAGCACATCTAACTTTACAGAATGAAGATATTGCAAAACCATCCAAATCAAGCTTCTCTCAGCTTGATATGCTTCCACACTGTACTTAAGGGTATTCTCTATCATTGGTGAAGAGTTAACATGTGTATTTGCAAGTTTACATTACATTTCATCAAACTCTTGAAACCAAGTCAGTTCTGACCTGAAACAACATGAAATGTTGTAAAATTGCATTTGTAAGCATATGTAATGCAGTTGAGCACATCTAACTTTACAGAATGAAGATATTGCAAAACCATCCAAATCAAGCTTCTTTCTGCTTGATATGCTTCCACACTGTACTTAAGGGTATTCTCTATCATAGGTGAAGAGTTTACATGTGTATTTGCAAGTTTACATTACATTTCATCAAACTCTTGAAACCAAGTCAGTTCTGACCTGAAACAACATGAAATGTTGTAAAATTGCATTTGTAAGCATATGTAATGCAGTTGAGCACATCTAACTTTACAGATTGAAGATATTGCAAAACCATCCAAATCAAGCTTCTCTCAGCTTGATATGCTTCCACACTGTACTTAAGGGCATTCTCTGTATAAGGTGAAGCGTTTACATGTGTATTTGCAAGTTTACATTACATTTCATCAAACTCTTGAAACCAAGTCAGTTCTGACCTGAAACAACATGAAATGTTGTAAAATTGCATTTGTAAGCATATGTAATGCAGTTGAGCACATCTAACTTTACAGAATGAAGATATTGCAAAACCATCCAAATCAAGCTTCTCTCAGCTTGATATGCTTCCACACTGTACTTATGGGTATTCTCTATCATTGCTGAAGAGTTAACATGTGTATTTGCAAGTTCACATTACATTTCATTAAACTCTTGAAACCAAGTCAGTTCTGACCTGAAACAACATGAAATGTTGTAAAATTGCATTTGTAAGCATATGTAATGCAGTTGAGCACATCTAACTTTACAGAATGAAGATATTGCAAAACCATCCAAATCAAGCTTCTTTCTGCTTGATATGCTTCCACACTGTACTTAAGGGCATTCTCTGTATAAGGTGAAGAGTTTACATGTGTATTTGCAAGTTTACATTACATTTCATCAAACTCTTGAAACCAAGTCAGTTCTGACCTGAAACAACATGAAATGTTGTAAAATTGCATTTGTAAGCATATGTAATGCAGTTGAGCACATCTAACTTTACAGAATGAAGATATTGCAAAACCATCCAAATCAAGCTTCTTTCTGCTTGATATGCTTCCACACTGTACTTAAGGGCATTCTCTGTATAAGGTGAAGAGTTTACATGTGTATTTGCAAGTTTACATTACATTTCATCAAACTCTTGAAACCAAGTCAGTTCTGACCTGAAACAACATGAAATGTTGTAAAATTGCATTTGTAAGCATATGTAATGCAGTTGAGCACATCTAACTTTACAGAATGAAGATATTGCAAAACCATCCAAATCAAGCTTCTCTCAGCTTGATATGCTTCCACACTGTACTTAAGGTTATTCTCTATCATTGGTGAAGAGTTAACATGTGTATTTGCAAGTTAACATTACATTTCATCAAACTCTTGAAACCAAGTCAGTTCTGACCTGAAACAACATGAAATGTTGTAAAATTGCATTTGTAAGCATATGTAATGCAGTTGAGCACATCTAACTTTACAGAATGAAGATATTGCAAAACCATCCAAATCAAACTTCTTTCTGCTTGATATGCTTCCACACTGTACTTAAGGTCATTCTCTGTATAAGGTGAAGAGTTTACATGTGTATTTGCAAGTTTACATTACATTTCATCAAACTCTTGAAACCAAGTCAGTTCTGACCTGAAACAACATGAAATGTTGTAAAATTGCATTTGTAAGCATGTGTAATGCAGTTGAGCACATCTAACTTTACAGAATGAAGATATTGCAAAACCATCCAAATCAAACTTCTTTCTGCTTGATATGCTTCCACACTGTACTTAAGGGCATTCTCTGTATAAGGTGAAGAGTTTACATGTGTATTTGCAAGTTTACATTACATTTCATCAAACTCTTGAAACCAAGTCAGTTCTGACCTGAAACAACATGAAATGTTGTAAAATTGCATTTGTAAGCATATGTAATGCAGTTGAGCACATCTAACTTTACAGAATGAAGATATTGCAAAACCATCCAAATCAAGCTTCTCTCAGCTTGTTATGCTTCCACACTGTACTTAAGGGTATTCTCTATCATTGGTGAAGAGTTAACATGTGTATTTGCAAGTTTACATTACATTTCATCAAACTCTTGAAACCAAGTCAGTTCTGACCTGAAACAACATGAACTGTTGTAAAATTGCATTTGTAAGCATGTGTAATGCAGTTGAGCACATCTAACTTTACAGATTGAAGATATTGCAAAACCATCCAAATCAAGCTTCTCTCAGCTTGATATGCTTCCACACTGTACTTATGGGTATTCTCTATCATTGCTGAAGAGTTAACATGTGTATTTGCAAGTTCACATTACATTTCATTAAACTCTTGAAACCAAGTCAGTTCTGACCTGAAACAACATGAAATGTTGTAAAATTGCATTTGTAAGCATATGTAATGCAGTTGAGCACATCTAACTTTACAGAATGAAGATATTGCAAAACCATCCAAATCAAGCTTCTTTCTGCTTGATATGCTTCCACACTGTACTTAAGGGCATTCTCTGTATAAGGTGAAGAGTTTACATGTGTATTTGCAAGTTTACATTACATTTCATCAAACTCTTGAAACCAAGTCAGTTCTGACCTGAAACAACATGAAATGTTGTAAAATTGCATTTGTAAGCATATGTAATGCAGTTGAGCACATCTAACTTTACAGAATGAAGATATTGCAAAACCATCCAAATCAAGCTTCTTTCTGCTTGATATGCTTCCACACTGTACTTAAGGGCATTCTCTGTATAAGGTGAAGAGTTTACATGTGTATTTGCAAGTTTACATTACATTTCATCAAACTCTTGAAACCAAGTCAGTTCTGACCTGAAACAACATGAAATGTTGTAAAATTGCATTTGTAAGCATATGTAATGCAGTTGAGCACATCTAACTTTACAGAATGAAGATATTGCAAAACCATCCAAATCAAGCTTCTCTCAGCTTGATATGCTTCCACACTGTACTTAAGGGTATTCTCTATCATTGGTGAAGAGTTAACATGTGTATTTGCAAGTTTACATTACATTTCATCAAACTCTTGAAACCAAGTCAGTTCTGACCTGAAACAACATGAAATGTTGTAAAATTGCATTTGTAAGCATATGTAATGCAGTTGAGCACATCTAACTTTACAGAATGAAGATATTGCAAAACCATCCAAATCAAGCTTCTTTCTGCTTGATATGCTTCCACACTGTACTTAAGGGTATTCTCTATCATAGGTGAAGAGTTTACATGTGTATTTGCAAGTTTACATTACATTTCATCAAACTCTTGAAACCAAGTCAGTTCTGACCTGAAACAACATGAAATGTTGTAAAATTGCATTTGTAAGCATATGTAATGCAGTTGAGCACATCTAACTTTACAGATTGAAGATATTGCAAAACCATCCAAATCAAGCTTCTCTCAGCTTGATATGCTTCCACACTGTACTTAAGGGCATTCTCTGTATAAGGTGAAGCGTTTACATGTGTATTTGCAAGTTTACATTACATTTCATCAAACTCTTGAAACCAAGTCAGTTCTGACCTGAAACAACATGAAATGTTGTAAAATTGCATTTGTAAGCATATGTAATGCAGTTGAGCACATCTAACTTTACAGAATGAAGATATTGCAAAACCATCCAAATCAAGCTTCTCTCAGCTTGATATGCTTCCACACTGTACTTATGGGTATTCTCTATCATTGCTGAAGAGTTAACATGTGTATTTGCAAGTTCACATTACATTTCATTAAACTCTTGAAACCAAGTCAGTTCTGACCTGAAACAACATGAAATGTTGTAAAATTGCATTTGTAAGCATATGTAATGCAGTTGAGCACATCTAACTTTACAGAATGAAGATATTGCAAAACCATCCAAATCAAGCTTCTTTCTGCTTGATATGCTTCCACACTGTACTTAAGGGCATTCTCTGTATAAGGTGAAGAGTTTACATGTGTATTTGCAAGTTTACATTACATTTCATCAAACTCTTGAAACCAAGTCAGTTCTGACCTGAAACAACATGAAATGTTGTAAAATTGCATTTGTAAGCATATGTAATGCAGTTGAGCACATCTAACTTTACAGAATGAAGATATTGCAAAACCATCCAAATCAAGCTTCTTTCTGCTTGATATGCTTCCACACTGTACTTAAGGGCATTCTCTGTATAAGGTGAAGAGTTTACATGTGTATTTGCAAGTTTACATTACATTTCATCAAACTCTTGAAACCAAGTCAGTTCTGACCTGAAACAACATGAAATGTTGTAAAATTGCATTTGTAAGCATATGTAATGCAGTTGAGCACATCTAACTTTACAGAATGAAGATATTGCAAAACCATCCAAATCAAGCTTCTCTCAGCTTGATATGCTTCCACACTGTACTTAAGGTTATTCTCTATCATTGGTGAAGAGTTAACATGTGTATTTGCAAGTTAACATTACATTTCATCAAACTCTTGAAACCAAGTCAGTTCTGACCTGAAACAACATGAAATGTTGTAAAATTGCATTTGTAAGCATATGTAATGCAGTTGAGCACATCTAACTTTACAGAATGAAGATATTGCAAAACCATCCAAATCAAACTTCTTTCTGCTTGATATGCTTCCACACTGTACTTAAGGTCATTCTCTGTATAAGGTGAAGAGTTTACATGTGTATTTGCAAGTTTACATTACATTTCATCAAACTCTTGAAACCAAGTCAGTTCTGACCTGAAACAACATGAAATGTTGTAAAATTGCATTTGTAAGCATGTGTAATGCAGTTGAGCACATCTAACTTTACAGAATGAAGATATTGCAAAACCATCCAAATCAAACTTCTTTCTGCTTGATATGCTTCCACACTGTACTTAAGGGCATTCTCTGTATAAGGTGAAGAGTTTACATGTGTATTTGCAAGTTTACATTACATTTCATCAAACTCTTGAAACCAAGTCAGTTCTGACCTGAAACAACATGAAATGTTGTAAAATTGCATTTGTAAGCATATGTAATGCAGTTGAGCACATCTAACTTTACAGAATGAAGATATTGCAAAACCATCCAAATCAAGCTTCTCTCAGCTTGTTATGCTTCCACACTGTACTTAAGGGTATTCT
This sequence comes from Amia ocellicauda, assembly GCF_036373705.1. Taxonomy (NCBI): domain Eukaryota; kingdom Metazoa; phylum Chordata; class Actinopteri; order Amiiformes; family Amiidae; genus Amia; species Amia ocellicauda. The sequence goes on from NW_027102684.1 coordinate 176,806, forward strand.
CTATCATTGGTGAAGAGTTAACATGTGTATTTGCAAGTTTACATTACATTTCATCAAACTCTTGAAACCAAGTCAGTTCTGACCTGAAACAACATGAACTGTTGTAAAATTGCATTTGTAAGCATGTGTAATGCAGTTGAGCACATCTAACTTTACAGAATGAAGATATTGCAAAACCATCCAAATCAAGCTTCTCTCAGCTTGATATGCTTCCACACTGTACTTAAGGGTATTCTCTATCATTGGTGAAGAGTTAACATGTGTATTTGCAAGTTAACATTACATTTCATCAAACTCTTGAAACCAAGTCAGTTCTGACCTGAAACAACATGAAATGTTGTAAAATTGCATTTGTAAGCATATGTAATGCAGTTGAGCACATCTAACTTTACAGAATGAAGATATTGCAAAACCATCCAAATCAAGCTTCTTTCTGCTTGATATGCTTCCACACTGTACTTAAGGGCATTCTCTGTATAAGGTGAAGAGTTTACATGTGTATTTGCAAGTTTACATTACATTTCATCAAACTCTTGAAACCAAGTCAGTTCTGACCTGAAACAACATGAAATGTTGTAAAATTGCATTTGTAAGCATATGTAATGCAGTTGAGCACATCTAACTTTACAGAATGAAGATATTGCAAAACCATCCAAATCAAGCTTCTTTCTGCTTGATATGCTTCCACACTGTACTTAAGGGCATTCTCTGTATAAGGTGAAGAGTTTACATGTGTATTTGCAAGTTTATATTACATTTCATCAAACTCTTGAAACCAAGTCAGTTCTGACCTGAAACAACATGAAATGTTGTAAAATTGCATTTGTAAGCATATGTAATGCAGTTGAGCACATTTAACTTTACAGAATGAAGATATTGCAAAACCATCCAAATCAAGCTTCTTTCTGCTTGATATGCTTCCACACTGTACTTAAGGGTATTCTCTATCATAGGTGAAGAGTTTACATGTGTATTTGCAAGTTTACATTACATTTCATCAAACTCTTGAAACCAAGTCAGTTCTGACCTGAAACAACATGAAATGTTGTAAAATTGCATTTGTAAGCATATGTAATGCAGTTGAGCACATCTAACTTTACAGATTGAAGATATTGCAAAACCATCCAAATCAAGCTTCTCTCAGCTTGATATGCTTCCACACTGTACTTATGGGTATTCTCTATCATTGCTGAAGAGTTAACATGTGTATTTGCAAGTTCACATTACATTTCATTAAACTCTTGAAACCAAGTCAGTTCTGACCTGAAACAACATGAAATGTTGTAAAATTGCATTTGTAAGCATATGTAATGCAGTTGAGCACATCTAACTTTACAGAATGAAGATATTGCAAAACCATCCAAATCAAGCTTCTTTCTGCTTGATATGCTTCCACACTGTACTTAAGGGCATTCTCTGTATAAGGTGAAGAGTTTACATGTGTATTTGCAAGTTTACATTACATTTCATCAAACTCTTGAAACCAAGTCAGTTCTGACCTGAAACAACATGAAATGTTGTAAAATTGCATTTGTAAGCATATGTAATGCAGTTGAGCACATCTAACTTTACAGAATGAAGATATTGCAAAACCATCCAAATCAAGCTTCTTTCTGCTTGATATGCTTCCACACTGTACTTAAGGGCATTCTCTGTATAAGGTGAAGAGTTTACATGTGTATTTGCAAGTTTACATTACATTTCATCAAACTCTTGAAACCAAGTCAGTTCTGACCTGAAACAACATGAAATGTTGTAAAATTGCATTTGTAAGCATATGTAATGCAGTTGAGCACATCTAACTTTACAGAATGAAGATATTGCAAAACCATCCAAATCAAGCTTCTCTCAGCTTGATATGCTTCCACACTGTACTTAAGGGTATTCTCTATCATTGGTGAAGAGTTAACATGTGTATTTGCAAGTTTACATTACATTTCATCAAACTCTTGAAACCAAGTCAGTTCTGACCTGAAACAACATGAAATGTTGTAAAATTGCATTTGTAAGCATATGTAATGCAGTTGAGCACATCTAACTTTACAGATTGAAGATATTGCAAAACCATCCAAATCAAGCTTCTTTCTGCTTGATATGCTTCCACACTGTACTTAAGGGTATTCTCTATCATAGGTGAAGAGTTTACATGTGTATTTGCAAGTTTACATTACATTTCATCAAACTCTTGAAACCAAGTCAGTTCTGACCTGAAACAACATGAAATGTTGTAAAATTGCATTTGTAAGCATATGTAATGCAGTTGAGCACATCTAACTTTACAGAATGAAGATATTGCAAAACCATCCAAATCAAGCTTCTTTCTGCTTGATATGCTTCCACACTGTACTTAAGGGCATTCTCTGTATAAGGTGAAGAGTTTACATGTGTATTTGCAAGTTTACATTACATTTCATCAAACTCTTGAAACCAAGTCAGTTCTGACCTGAAACAACATGAAATGTTGTAAAATTGCATTTGTAAGCATATGTAATGCAGTTGAGCACATCTAACTTTACAGAATGAAGATATTGCAAAACCATCCAAATCAAACTTCTCTCAGCTTGATATGCTTCCACACTGTACTTAAGGGTATTCTCTATCATTGGTGAAGAGTTAACATGTGTATTTGCAAGTTTACATTACATTTCATCAAACTCTTGAAACCAAGTCAGTTCTGACCTGAAACAACATGAAATGTTGTAAAATTGCATTTGTAAGCATATGTAATGCAGTTGAGCACATCTAACTTTACAGAATGAAGATATTGCAAAACCATCCAAATCAAGCTTCTTTCTGCTTGATATGCTTCCACACTGTACTTAAGGGCATTCTCTGTATAAGGTGAAGAGTTTACATGTGTATTTGCAAGTTTACATTACATTTCATCAAACTCTTGAAACCAAGTCAGTTCTGACCTGAAACAACATGAAATGTTGTAAAATTGCATTTGTAAGCATATGTAATGCAGTTGAGCACATCTAACTTTACAGAATGAAGATATTGCAAAACCATCCAAATCAAGCTTCTTTCTGCTTGATATGCTTCCACACTGTACTTAAGGGCATTCTCTGTATAAGGTGAAGAGTTTACATGTGTATTTGCAAGTTTATATTACATTTCATCAAACTCTTGAAACCAAGTCAGTTCTGACCTGAAACAACATGAAATGTTGTAAAATTGCATTTGTAAGCATATGTAATGCAGTTGAGCACATTTAACTTTACAGAATGAAGATATTGCAAAACCATCCAAATCAAGCTTCTTTCTGCTTGATATGCTTCCACACTGTACTTAAGGGTATTCTCTATCATAGGTGAAGAGTTTACATGTGTATTTGCAAGTTTACATTACATTTCATCAAACTCTTGAAACCAAGTCAGTTCTGACCTGAAACAACATGAAATGTTGTAAAATTGCATTTGTAAGCATATGTAATGCAGTTGAGCACATCTAACTTTACAGATTGAAGATATTGCAAAACCATCCAAATCAAGCTTCTCTCAGCTTGATATGCTTCCACACTGTACTTATGGGTATTCTCTATCATTGCTGAAGAGTTAACATGTGTATTTGCAAGTTCACATTACATTTCATTAAACTCTTGAAACCAAGTCAGTTCTGACCTGAAACAACATGAAATGTTGTAAAATTGCATTTGTAAGCATATGTAATGCAGTTGAGCACATCTAACTTTACAGAATGAAGATATTGCAAAACCATCCAAATCAAGCTTCTTTCTGCTTGATATGCTTCCACACTGTACTTAAGGGCATTCTCTGTATAAGGTGAAGAGTTTACATGTGTATTTGCAAGTTTACATTACATTTCATCAAACTCTTGAAACCAAGTCAGTTCTGACCTGAAACAACATGAAATGTTGTAAAATTGCATTTGTAAGCATATGTAATGCAGTTGAGCACATCTAACTTTACAGAATGAAGATATTGCAAAACCATCCAAATCAAGCTTCTTTCTGCTTGATATGCTTCCACACTGTACTTAAGGGCATTCTCTGTATAAGGTGAAGAGTTTACATGTGTATTTGCAAGTTTACATTACATTTCATCAAACTCTTGAAACCAAGTCAGTTCTGACCTGAAACAACATGAAATGTTGTAAAATTGCATTTGTAAGCATATGTAATGCAGTTGAGCACATCTAACTTTACAGAATGAAGATATTGCAAAACCATCCAAATCAAGCTTCTCTCAGCTTGATATGCTTCCACACTGTACTTAAGGGTATTCTCTATCATTGGTGAAGAGTTAACATGTGTATTTGCAAGTTTACATTACATTTCATCAAACTCTTGAAACCAAGTCAGTTCTGACCTGAAACAACATGAAATGTTGTAAAATTGCATTTGTAAGCATATGTAATGCAGTTGAGCACATCTAACTTTACAGATTGAAGATATTGCAAAACCATCCAAATCAAGCTTCTTTCTGCTTGATATGCTTCCACACTGTACTTAAGGGTATTCTCTATCATAGGTGAAGAGTTTACATGTGTATTTGCAAGTTTACATTACATTTCATCAAACTCTTGAAACCAAGTCAGTTCTGACCTGAAACAACATGAAATGTTGTAAAATTGCATTTGTAAGCATATGTAATGCAGTTGAGCACATCTAACTTTACAGAATGAAGATATTGCAAAACCATCCAAATCAAGCTTCTTTCTGCTTGATATGCTTCCACACTGTACTTAAGGGCATTCTCTGTATAAGGTGAAGAGTTTACATGTGTATTTGCAAGTTTACATTACATTTCATCAAACTCTTGAAACCAAGTCAGTTCTGACCTGAAACAACATGAAATGTTGTAAAATTGCATTTGTAAGCATATGTAATGCAGTTGAGCACATCTAACTTTACAGAATGAAGATATTGCAAAACCATCCAAATCAAACTTCTCTCAGCTTGATATGCTTCCACACTGTACTTAAGGGTATTCTCTATCATTGGTGAAGAGTTAACATGTGTATTTGCAAGTTTACATTACATTTCATCAAACTCTTGAAACCAAGTCAGTTCTGACCTGAAACAACATGAAATGTTGTAAAATTGCATTTGTAAGCATATGTAATGCAGTTGAGCACATCTAACTTTACAGAATGAAGATATTGCAAAACCATCCAAATCAAGCTTCTTTCTGCTTGATATGCTTCCACACTGTACTTAAGGGTATTCTCTATCATAGGTGAAGAGTTTACATGTGTATTTGCAAGTTTACATTACATTTCATCAAACTCTTGAAACCAAGTCAGTTCTGACCTGAAACAACATGAAATGTTGTAAAATTGCATTTGTAAGCATATGTAATGCAGTTGAGCACATCTAACTTTACAGATTGAAGATATTGCAAAACCATCCAAATCAAGCTTCTCTCAGCTTGATATGCTTCCACACTGTACTTAAGGGCATTCTCTGTATAAGGTGAAGCGTTTACATGTGTATTTGCAAGTTTACATTACATTTCATCAAACTCTTGAAACCAAGTCAGTTCTGACCTGAAACAACATGAAATGTTGTAAAATTGCATTTGTAAGCATATGTAATGCAGTTGAGCACATCTAACTTTACAGAATGAAGATATTGCAAAACCATCCAAATCAAGCTTCTCTCAGCTTGATATGCTTCCACACTGTACTTATGGGTATTCTCTATCATTGCTGAAGAGTTAACATGTGTATTTGCAAGTTCACATTACATTTCATTAAACTCTTGAAACCAAGTCAGTTCTGACCTGAAACAACATGAAATGTTGTAAAATTGCATTTGTAAGCATATGTAATGCAGTTGAGCACATCTAACTTTACAGAATGAAGATATTGCAAAACCATCCAAATCAAGCTTCTTTCTGCTTGATATGCTTCCACACTGTACTTAAGGGCATTCTCTGTATAAGGTGAAGAGTTTACATGTGTATTTGCAAGTTTACATTACATTTCATCAAACTCTTGAAACCAAGTCAGTTCTGACCTGAAACAACATGAAATGTTGTAAAATTGCATTTGTAAGCATATGTAATGCAGTTGAGCACATCTAACTTTACAGAATGAAGATATTGCAAAACCATCCAAATCAAGCTTCTTTCTGCTTGATATGCTTCCACACTGTACTTAAGGGCATTCTCTGTATAAGGTGAAGAGTTTACATGTGTATTTGCAAGTTTATATTACATTTCATCAAACTCTTGAAACCAAGTCAGTTCTGACCTGAAACAACATGAAATGTTGTAAAATTGCATTTGTAAGCATATGTAATGCAGTTGAGCACATTTAACTTTACAGAATGAAGATATTGCAAAACCATCCAAATCAAGCTTCTTTCTGCTTGATATGCTTCCACACTGTACTTAAGGGTATTCTCTATCATAGGTGAAGAGTTTACATGTGTATTTGCAAGTTTACATTACATTTCATCAAACTCTTGAAACCAAGTCAGTTCTGACCTGAAACAACATGAAATGTTGTAAAATTGCATTTGTAAGCATATGTAATGCAGTTGAGCACATCTAACTTTACAGATTGAAGATATTGCAAAACCATCCAAATCAAGCTTCTCTCAGCTTGATATGCTTCCACACTGTACTTATGGGTATTCTCTATCATTGCTGAAGAGTTAACATGTGTATTTGCAAGTTCACATTACATTTCATTAAACTCTTGAAACCAAGTCAGTTCTGACCTGAAACAACATGAAATGTTGTAAAATTGCATTTGTAAGCATATGTAATGCAGTTGAGCACATCTAACTTTACAGAATGAAGATATTGCAAAACCATCCAAATCAAGCTTCTCTCAGCTTGATATGCTTCCACACTGTACTTAAGGGCATTCTCTGTATAAGGTGAAGAGTTTACATGTGTATTTGCAAGTTTACATTACATTTCATCAAACTCTTGAAACCAAGTCAGTTCTGACCTGAAACAACATGAAATGTTGTAAAATTGCATTTGTAAGCATATGTAATGCAGTTGAGCACATCTAACTTTACAGAATGAAGATATTGCAAAACCATCCAAATCAAGCTTCTTTCTGCTTGATATGCTTCCACACTGTACTTAAGGGCATTCTCTGTATAAGGTGAAGAGTTTACATGTGTATTTGCAAGTTTACATTACATTTCATCAAACTCTTGAAACCAAGTCAGTTCTGACCTGAAACAACATGAAATGTTGTAAAATTGCATTTGTAAGCATATGTAATGCAGTTGAGCACATCTAACTTTACAGAATGAAGATATTGCAAAACCATCCAAATCAAGCTTCTCTCAGCTTGATATGCTTCCACACTGTACTTAAGGGTATTCTCTATCATTGGTGAAGAGTTAACATGTGTATTTGCAAGTTTACATTACATTTCATCAAACTCTTGAAACCAAGTCAGTTCTGACCTGAAACAACATGAAATGTTGTAAAATTGCATTTGTAAGCATATGTAATGCAGTTGAGCACATCTAACTTTACAGATTGAAGATATTGCAAAACCATCCAAATCAAGCTTCTTTCTGCTTGATATGCTTCCACACTGTACTTAAGGGTATTCTCTATCATAGGTGAAGAGTTTACATGTGTATTTGCAAGTTTATATTACATTTCATCAAACTCTTGAAACCAAGTCAGTTCTGACCTGAAACAACATGAAATGTTGTAAAATTGCATTTGTAAGCATATGTAATGCAGTTGAGCACATCTAACTTTACAGAATGAAGATATTGCAAAACCATCCAAATCAAGCTTCTTTCTGCTTGATATGCTTCCACACTGTACTTAAGGGCATTCTCTGTATAAGGTGAAGAGTTTACATGTGTATTTGCAAGTTTACATTACATTTCATCAAACTCTTGAAACCAAGTCAGTTCTGACCTGAAACAACATGAAATGTTGTAAAATTGCATTTGTAAGCATATGTAATGCAGTTGAGCACATCTAACTTTACAGAATGAAGATATTGCAAAACCATCCAAATCAAGCTTCTCTCAGCTTGATATGCTTCCACACTGTACTTAAGGGTATTCTCTATCATTGGTGAAGAGTTAACATGTGTATTTGCAAGTTTACATTACATTTCATCAAACTCTTGAAACCAAGTCAGTTCTGACCTGAAACAACATGAAATGTTGTAAAATTGCATTTGTAAGCATATGTAATGCAGTTGAGCACATCTAACTTTACAGAATGAAGATATTGCAAAACCATCCAAATCAAGCTTCTTTCTGCTTGATATGCTTCCACACTGTACTTAAGGGTATTCTCTATCATAGGTGAAGAGTTTACATGTGTATTTGCAAGTTTACATTACATTTCATCAAACTCTTGAAACCAAGTCAGTTCTGACCTGAAACAACATGAAATGTTGTAAAATTGCATTTGTAAGCATATGTAATGCAGTTGAGCACATCTAACTTTACAGATTGAAGATATTGCAAAACCATCCAAATCAAGCTTCTCTCAGCTTGATATGCTTCCACACTGTACTTAAGGGCATTCTCTGTATAAGGTGAAGCGTTTACATGTGTATTTGCAAGTTTACATTACATTTCATCAAACTCTTGAAACCAAGTCAGTTCTGACCTGAAACAACATGAAATGTTGTAAAATTGCATTTGTAAGCATATGTAATGCAGTTGAGCACATCTAACTTTACAGAATGAAGATATTGCAAAACCATCCAAATCAAGCTTCTCTCAGCTTGATATGCTTCCACACTGTACTTATGGGTATTCTCTATCATTGCTGAAGAGTTAACATGTGTATTTGCAAGTTCACATTACATTTCATTAAACTCTTGAAACCAAGTCAGTTCTGACCTGAAACAACATGAAATGTTGTAAAATTGCATTTGTAAGCATATGTAATGCAGTTGAGCACATCTAACTTTACAGAATGAAGATATTGCAAAACCATCCAAATCAAGCTTCTTTCTGCTTGATATGCTTCCACACTGTACTTAAGGGCATTCTCTGTATAAGGTGAAGAGTTTACATGTGTATTTGCAAGTTTACATTACATTTCATCAAACTCTTGAAACCAAGTCAGTTCTGACCTGAAACAACATGAAATGTTGTAAAATTGCATTTGTAAGCATATGTAATGCAGTTGAGCACATCTAACTTTACAGAATGAAGATATTGCAAAACCATCCAAATCAAGCTTCTTTCTGCTTGATATGCTTCCACACTGTACTTAAGGGCATTCTCTGTATAAGGTGAAGAGTTTACATGTGTATTTGCAAGTTTACATTACATTTCATCAAACTCTTGAAACCAAGTCAGTTCTGACCTGAAACAACATGAAATGTTGTAAAATTGCATTTGTAAGCATATGTAATGCAGTTGAGCACATCTAACTTTACAGAATGAAGATATTGCAAAACCATCCAAATCAAGCTTCTCTCAGCTTGATATGCTTCCACACTGTACTTAAGGTTATTCTCTATCATTGGTGAAGAGTTAACATGTGTATTTGCAAGTTAACATTACATTTCATCAAACTCTTGAAACCAAGTCAGTTCTGACCTGAAACAACATGAAATGTTGTAAAATTGCATTTGTAAGCATATGTAATGCAGTTGAGCACATCTAACTTTACAGAATGAAGATATTGCAAAACCATCCAAATCAAACTTCTTTCTGCTTGATATGCTTCCACACTGTACTTAAGGGCATTCTCTGTATAAGGTGAAGAGTTTACATGTGTATTTGCAAGTTTACATTACATTTCATCAAACTCTTGAAACCAAGTCAGTTCTGACCTGAAACAACATGAAATGTTGTAAAATTGCATTTGTAAGCATGTGTAATGCAGTTGAGCACATCTAACTTTACAGAATGAAGATATTGCAAAACCATCCAAATCAAACTTCTTTCTGCTTGATATGCTTCCACACTGTACTTAAGGGCATTCTCTGTATAAGGTGAAGAGTTTACATGTGTATTTGCAAGTTTACATTACATTTCATCAAACTCTTGAAACCAAGTCAGTTCTGACCTGAAACAACATGAAATGTTGTAAAATTGCATTTGTAAGCATATGTAATGCAGTTGAGCACATCTAACTTTACAGAATGAAGATATTGCAAAACCATCCAAATCAAGCTTCTCTCAGCTTGATATGCTTCCACACTGTACTTAAGGGTATTCTCTATCATTGGTGAAGAGTTAACATGTGTATTTGCAAGTTTACATTACATTTCATCAAACTCTTGAAACCAAGTCAGTTCTGACCTGAAACAACATGAACTGTTGTAAAATTGCATTTGTAAGCATGTGTAATGCAGTTGAGCACATCTAACTTTACAGAATGAAGATATTGCAAAACCATCCAAATCAAGCTTCTCTCAGCTTGATATGCTTCCACACTGTACTTAAGGGTATTCTCTATCATTGGTGAAGAGTTAACATGTGTATTTGCAAGTTAACATTACATTTCATCAAACTCTTGAAACCAAGTCAGTTCTGACCTGAAACAACATGAAATGTTGTAAAATTGCATTTTTAAGCATATGTAATGCAGTTGAGCACATCTAACTTTACAGAATGAAGATATTGCAAAACCATCCAAATCAAGCTTCTTTCTGCTTGATATGCTTCCACACTGTACTTAAGGGCATTCTCTGTATAAGGTGAAGAGTTTACATGTGTATTTGCAAGTTTACATTACATTTCATCAAACTCTTGAAACCAAGTCAGTTCTGACCTGAAACAACATGAAATGTTGTAAAATTGCATTTGTAAGCATATGTAATGCAGTTGAGCACATCTAACTTTACAGAATGAAGATATTGCAAAACCATCCAAATCAAGCTTCTTTCTGCTTGATATGCTTCCACACTGTACTTAAGGGCATTCTCTGTATAAGGTGAAGAGTTTACATGTGTATTTGCAAGTTTATATTACATTTCATCAAACTCTTGAAACCAAGTCAGTTCTGACCTGAAACAACATGAAATGTTGTAAAATTGCATTTGTAAGCATATGTAATGCAGTTGAGCACATTTAACTTTACAGAATGAAGATATTGCAAAACCATCCAAATCAAGCTTCTTTCTGCTTGATATGCTTCCACACTGTACTTAAGGGTATTCTCTATCATAGGTGAAGAGTTTACATGTGTATTTGCAAGTTTACATTACATTTCATCAAACTCTTGAAACCAAGTCAGTTCTGACCTGAAACAACATGAAATGTTGTAAAATTGCATTTGTAAGCATATGTAATGCAGTTGAGCACATCTAACTTTACAGATTGAAGATATTGCAAAACCATCCAAATCAAGCTTCTCTCAGCTTGATATGCTTCCACACTGTACTTATGGGTATTCTCTATCATTGCTGAAGAGTTAACATGTGTATTTGCAAGTTCACATTACATTTCATTAAACTCTTGAAACCAAGTCAGTTCTGACCTGAAACAACATGAAATGTTGTAAAATTGCATTTGTAAGCATATGTAATGCAGTTGAGCACATCTAACTTTACAGAATGAAGATATTGCAAAACCATCCAAATCAAGCTTCTTTCTGCTTGATATGCTTCCACACTGTACTTAAGGGCATTCTCTGTATAAGGTGAAGAGTTTACATGTGTATTTGCAAGTTTACATTACATTTCATCAAACTCTTGAAACCAAGTCAGTTCTGACCTGAAACAACATGAAATGTTGTAAAATTGCATTTGTAAGCATATGTAATGCAGTTGAGCACATCTAACTTTACAGAATGAAGATATTGCAAAACCATCCAAATCAAGCTTCTTTCTGCTTGATATGCTTCCACACTGTACTTAAGGGCATTCTCTGTATAAGGTGAAGAGTTTACATGTGTATTTGCAAGTTTACATTACATTTCATCAAACTCTTGAAACCAAGTCAGTTCTGACCTGAAACAACATGAAATGTTGTAAAATTGCATTTGTAAGCATATGTAATGCAGTTGAGCACATCTAACTTTACAGATTGAAGATATTGCAAAACCATCCAAATCAAGCTTCTCTCAGCTTGATATGCTTCCACACTGTACTTATGGGTATTCTCTATCATTGCTGAAGAGTTAACATGTGTATTTGCAAGTTCACATTACATTTCATTAAACTCTTGAAACCAAGTCAGTTCTGACCTGAAACAACATGAAATGTTGTAAAATTGCATTTGTAAGCATATGTAATGCAGTTGAGCACATCTAACTTTACAGAATGAAGATATTGCAAAACCATCCAAATCAAGCTTCTTTCTGCTTGATATGCTTCCACACTGTACTTAAGGGCATTCTCTGTATAAGGTGAAGAGTTTACATGTGTATTTGCAAGTTTACATTACATTTCATCAAACTCTTGAAACCAAGTCAGTTCTGACCTGAAACAACATGAAATGTTGTAAAATTGCATTTGTAAGCATATGTAATGCAGTTGAGCACATCTAACTTTACAGAATGAAGATATTGCAAAACCATCCAAATCAAGCTTCTTTCTGCTTGATATGCTTCCACACTGTACTTAAGGGCATTCTCTGTATAAGGTGAAGAGTTTACATGTGTATTTGCAAGTTTACATTACATTTCATCAAACTCTTGAAACCAAGTCAGTTCTGACCTGAAACAACATGAAATGTTGTAAAATTGCATTTGTAAGCATATGTAATGCAGTTGAGCACATCTAACTTTACAGAATGAAGATATTGCAAAACCATCCAAATCAAGCTTCTTTCTGCTTGATATGCTTCCACACTGTACTTAAGGGTATTCTCTATCATAGGTGAAGAGTTTACATGTGTATTTGCAAGTTTACATTACATTTCATCAAACTCTTGAAACCAAGTCAGTTCTGACCTGAAACAACATGAAATGTTGTAAAATTGCATTTGTAAGCATATGTAATGCAGTTGAGCACATCTAACTTTACAGAATGAAGATATTGCAAAACCATCCAAATCAAGCTTCTTTCTGCTTGATATGCTTCCACACTGTACTTAAGGGCATTCTCTGTATAAGGTGAAGAGTTTACATGTGTATTTGCAAGTTTATATTACATTTCATCAAACTCTTGAAACCAAGTCAGTTCTGACCTGAAACAACATGAAATGTTGTAAAATTGCATTTGTAAGCATATGTAATGCAGTTGAGCACATTTAACTTTACAGAATGAAGATATTGCAAAACCATCCAAATCAAGCTTCTTTCTGCTTGATATGCTTCCACACTGTACTTAAGGGTATTCTCTATCATAGGTGAAGAGTTTACATGTGTATTTGCAAGTTTACATTACATTTCATCAAACTCTTGAAACCAAGTCAGTTCTGACCTGAAACAACATGAAATGTTGTAAAATTTCATTTGTAAGCATATGTAATGCAGTTGAGCACATCTAACTTTACAGATTGAAGATATTGCAAAACCATCCAAATCAAGCTTCTCTCAGCTTGATATGCTTCCACACTGTACTTATGGGTATTCTCTATCATTGCTGAAGAGTTAACATGTGTATTTGCAAGTTCACATTACATTTCATTAAACTCTTGAAACCAAGTCAGTTCTGACCTGAAACAACATGAAATGTTGTAAAATTGCATTTGTAAGCATATGTAATGCAGTTGAGCACATCTAACTTTACAGAATGAAGATATTGCAAAACCATCCAAATCAAGCTTCTTTCTGCTTGATATGCTTCCACACTGTACTTAAGGGCATTCTCTGTATAAGGTGAAGAGTTTACATGTGTATTTGCAAGTTTACATTACATTTCATCAAACTCTTGAAACCAAGTCAGTTCTGACCTGAAACAACATGAAATGTTGTAAAATTGCATTTGTAAGCATATGTAATGCAGTTGAGCACATCTAACTTTACAGAATGAAGATATTGCAAAACCATCCAAATCAAGCTTCTTTCTGCTTGATATGCTTCCACACTGTACTTAAGGGCATTCTCTGTAATAAGGTGAAGAGTTTACATTTGTATTTGCAAGTTTACATTACATTTCATCAAACTCTTGAAACCAAGTCAGTTCTGACCTGAAACAACATGAAATGTTGTAAAATTGCATTTGTAAGCATATGTAATGCAGTTGAGCACATCTAACTTTACAGAATGAAGATATTGCAAAACCATCCAAATCAAGCTTCTCTCAGCTTGATATGCTTCCACACTGTACTTAAGGGTATTCTCTATCATTGGTGAAGAGTTAACATGTGTATTTGCAAGTTTACATTACATTTCATCAAACTCTTGAAACCAAGTCAGTTCTGACCTGAAACAACATGAAATGTTGTAAAATTGCATTTGTAAGCATATGTAATGCAGTTGAGCACATCTAACTTTACAGAATGAAGATATTGCAAAACCATCCAAATCAAGCTTCTTTCTGCTTGATATGCTTCCACACTGTACTTAAGGGTATTCTCTATCATAGGTGAAGAGTTTACATGTGTATTTGCAAGTTTACATTACATTTCATCAAACTCTTGAAACCAAGTCAGTTCTGACCTGAAACAACATGAAATGTTGTAAAATTGCATTTGTAAGCATATGTAATGCAGTTGAGCACATCTAACTTTACAGATTGAAGATATTGCAAAACCATCCAAATCAAGCTTCTCTCAGCTTGATATGCTTCCACACTGTACTTATGGGTATTCTCTATCATTGCTGAAGAGTTAACATGTGTATTTGCAAGTTCACATTACATTTCATTAAACTCTTGAAACCAAGTCAGTTCTGACCTGAAACAACATGAAATGTTGTAAAATTGCATTTGTAAGCATATGTAATGCAGTTGAGCACATCTAACTTTACAGAATGAAGATATTGCAAAACCATCCAAATCAAGCTTCTTTCTGCTTGATATGCTTCCACACTGTACTTAAGGGCATTCTCTGTATAAGGTGAAGAGTTTACATGTGTATTTGCAAGTTTACATTACATTTCATCAAACTCTTGAAACCAAGTCAGTTCTGACCTGAAACAACATGAAATGTTGTAAAATTGCATTTGTAAGCATATGTAATGCAGTTGAGCACATCTAACTTTACAGAATGAAGATATTGCAAAACCATCCAAATCAAGCTTCTCTCAGCTTGATATGCTTCCACACTGTACTTAAGGTTATTCTCTATCATTGGTGAAGAGTTAACATGTGTATTTGCAAGTTAACATTACATTTCATCAAACTCTTGAAACCAAGTCAGTTCTGACCTGAAACAACATGAAATGTTGTAAAATTGCATTTGTAAGCATATGTAATGCAGTTGAGCACATCTAACTTTACAGAATGAAGATATTGCAAAACCATCCAAATCAAGCTTCTTTCTGCTTGATATGCTTCCACACTGTACTTAAGGGTATTCTCTATCATAGGTGAAGAGTTTACATGTGTATTTGCAAGTTTACATTACATTTCATCAAACTCTTGAAACCAAGTCAGTTCTGACCTGAAACAACATGAAATGTTGTAAAATTGCATTTGTAAGCATATGTAATGCAGTTGAGCACATCTAACTTTACAGAATGAAGATATTGCAAAACCATCCAAATCAAGCTTCTTTCTGCTTGATATGCTTCCACACTGTACTTAAGGGCATTCTCTGTATAAGGTGAAGAGTTTACATGTGTATTTGCAAGTTTATATTACATTTCATCAAACTCTTGAAACCAAGTCAGTTCTGACCTGAAACAACATGAAATGTTGTAAAATTGCATTTGTAAGCATATGTAATGCAGTTGAGCACATTTAACTTTACAGAATGAAGATATTGCAAAACCATCCAAATCAAGCTTCTTTCTGCTTGATATGCTTCCACACTGTACTTAAGGGTATTCTCTATCATAGGTGAAGAGTTTACATGTGTATTTGCAAGTTTACATTACATTTCATCAAACTCTTGAAACCAAGTCAGTTCTGACCTGAAACAACATGAAATGTTGTAAAATTGCATTTGTAAGCATATGTAATGCAGTTGAGCACATCTAACTTTACAGATTGAAGATATTGCAAAACCATCCAAATCAAGCTTCTCTCAGCTTGATATGCTTCCACACTGTACTTATGGGTATTCTCTATCATTGCTGAAGAGTTAACATGTGTATTTGCAAGTTCACATTACATTTCATTAAACTCTTGAAACCAAGTCAGTTCTGACCTGAAACAACATGAAATGTTGTAAAATTGCATTTGTAAGCATATGTAATGCAGTTGAGCACATCTAACTTTACAGAATGAAGATATTGCAAAACCATCCAAATCAAGCTTCTTTCTGCTTGATATGCTTCCACACTGTACTTAAGGGCATTCTCTGTATAAGGTGAAGAGTTTACATGTGTATTTGCAAGTTTACATTACATTTCATCAAACTCTTGAAACCAAGTCAGTTCTGACCTGAAACAACATGAAATGTTGTAAAATTGCATTTGTAAGCATATGTAATGCAGTTGAGCACATCTAACTTTACAGAATGAAGATATTGCAAAACCATCCAAATCAAGCTTCTTTCTGCTTGATATGCTTCCACACTGTACTTAAGGGCATTCTCTGTATAAGGTGAAGAGTTTACATGTGTATTTGCAAGTTCACATTACATTTCATTAAACTCTTGAAACCAAGTCAGTTCTGACCTGAAACAACATGAAATGTTGTAAAATTGCATTTGTAAGCATATGTAATGCAGTTGAGCACATCTAACTTTACAGAATGAAGATATTGCAAAACCATCCAAATCAAGCTTCTTTCTGCTTGATATGCTTCCACACTGTACTTAAGGGCATTCTCTGTATAAGGTGAAGAGTTTACATGTGTATTTGCAAGTTTACATTACATTTCATCAAACTCTTGAAACCAAGTCAGTTCTGACCTGAAACAACATGAAATGTTGTAAAATTGCATTTGTAAGCATATGTAATGCAGTTGAGCACATCTAACTTTACAGAATGAAGATATTGCAAAACCATCCAAATCAAGCTTCTTTCTGCTTGATATGCTTCCACACTGTACTTAAGGGCATTCTCTGTATAAGGTGAAGAGTTTACATTTGTATTTGCAAGTTTACATTACATTTCATCAAACTCTTGAAACCAAGTCAGTTCTGACCTGAAACAACATGAAATGTTGTAAAATTGCATTTGTAAGCATATGTAATGCAGTTGAGCACATCTAACTTTACAGAATGAAGATATTGCAAAACCATCCAAATCAAGCTTCTCTCAGCTTGATATGCTTCCACACTGTACTTAAGGGTATTCTCTATCATTGGTGAAGAGTTAACATGTGTATTTGCAAGTTTACATTACATTTCATCAAACTCTTGAAACCAAGTCAGTTCTGACCTGAAACAACATGAAATGTTGTAAAATTGCATTTGTAAGCATATGTAATGCAGTTGAGCACATCTAACTTTACAGAATGAAGATATTGCAAAACCATCCAAATCAAGCTTCTCTCAGCTTGATATGCTTCCACACTGTACTTAAGGGTATTCTCTATCATTGGTGAAGAGTTAACATGTGTATTTGCAAGTTTACATTACATTTCATCAAACTCTTGAAACCAAGTCAGTTCTGACCTGAAACAACATGAAATGTTGTAAAATTGCATTTGTAAGCATATGTAATGCAGTTGAGCACATCTAACTTTACAGAATGAAGATATTGCAAAACCATCCAAATCAAGCTTCTCTCAGCTTGATATGCTTCCACACTGTACTTAAGGTTATTCTCTATCATTGGTGAAGAGTTAACATGTGTATTTGCAAGTTAACATTACATTTCATCAAACTCTTGAAACCAAGTCAGTTCTGACCTGAAACAACATGAAATGTTGTAAAATTGCATTTGTAAGCATATGTAATGCAGTTGAGCACATCTAACTTTACAGAATGAAGATATTGCAAAACCATCCAAATCAAGCTTCTTTCTGCTTGATATGCTTCCACACTGTACTTAAGGGTATTCTCTATCATAGGTGAAGAGTTTACATGTGTATTTGCAAGTTTACATTACATTTCATCAAACTCTTGAAACCAAGTCAGTTCTGACCTGAAACAACATGAAATGTTGTAAAATTGCATTTGTAAGCATATGTAATGCAGTTGAGCACATCTAACTTTACAGAATGAAGATATTGCAAAACCATCCAAATCAAGCTTCTTTCTGCTTGATATGCTTCCACACTGTACTTAAGGGCATTCTCTGTATAAGGTGAAGAGTTTACATGTGTATTTGCAAGTTTATATTACATTTCATCAAACTCTTGAAACCAAGTCAGTTCTGACCTGAAACAACATGATATGTTGTAAAATTGCATTTGTAAGCATATGTAATGCAGTTGAGCACATTTAACTTTACAGAATGAAGATATTGCAAAACCATCCAAATCAAGCTTCTTTCTGCTTGATATGCTTCCACACTGTACTTAAGGGTATTCTCTATCATAGGTGAAGAGTTTACATGTGTATTTGCAAGTTTACATTACATTTCATCAAACTCTTGAAACCAAGTCAGTTCTGACCTGAAACAACATGAAATGTTGTAAAATTGCATTTGTAAGCATATGTAATGCAGTTGAGCACATCTAACTTTACAGATTGAAGATATTGCAAAACCATCCAAATCAAGCTTCTCTCAGCTTGATATGCTTCCACACTGTACTTATGGGTATTCTCTATCATTGCTGAAGAGTTAACATGTGTATTTGCAAGTTCACATTACATTTCATTAAACTCTTGAAACCAAGTCAGTTCTGACCTGAAACAACATGAAATGTTGTAAAATTGCATTTGTAAGCATATGTAATGCAGTTGAGCACATCTAACTTTACAGAATGAAGATATTGCAAAACCATCCAAATCAAGCTTCTTTCTGCTTGATATGCTTCCACACTGTACTTAAGGGCATTCTCTGTATAAGGTGAAGAGTTTACATGTGTATTTGCAAGTTTACATTACATTTCATCAAACTCTTGAAACCAAGTCAGTTCTGACCTGAAACAACATGAAATGTTGTAAAATTGCATTTGTAAGCATATGTAATGCAGTTGAGCACATCTAACTTTACAGAATGAAGATATTGCAAAACCATCCAAATCAAGCTTCTCTCAGCTTGATATGCTTCCACACTGTACTTAAGGGTATTCTCTATCATTGGTGAAGAGTTAACATGTGTATTTGCAAGTTTACATTACATTTCATCAAACTCTTGAAACCAAGTCAGTTCTGACCTGAAACAACATGAAATGTTGTAAAATTGCATTTGTAAGCATATGTAATGCAGTTGAGCACATCTAACTTTACAGAATGAAGATATTGCAAAACCATCCAAATCAAGCTTCTTTCTGCTTGATATGCTTCCACACTGTACTTAAGGGTATTCTCTATCATAGGTGAAGAGTTTACATGTGTATTTGCAAGTTTACATTACATTTCATCAAACTCTTGAAACCAAGTCAGTTCTGACCTGAAACAACATGAAATGTTGTAAAATTGCATTTGTAAGCATATGTAATGCAGTTGAGCACATCTAACTTTACAGATTGAAGATATTGCAAAACCATCCAAATCAAGCTTCTCTCAGCTTGATATGCTTCCACACTGTACTTATGGGTATTCTCTATCATTGCTGAAGAGTTAACATGTGTATTTGCAAGTTCACATTACATTTCATTAAACTCTTGAAACCAAGTCAGTTCTGACCTGAAACAACATGAAATGTTGTAAAATTGCATTTGTAAGCATATGTAATGCAGTTGAGCACATCTAACTTTACAGAATGAAGATATTGCAAAACCATCCAAATCAAGCTTCTTTCTGCTTGATATGCTTCCACACTGTACTTAAGGGCATTCTCTGTATAAGGTGAAGAGTTTACATGTGTATTTGCAAGTTTACATTACATTTCATCAAACTCTTGAAACCAAGTCAGTTCTGACCTGAAACAACATGAAATGTTGTAAAATTGCATTTGTAAGCATATGTAATGCAGTTGAGCACATCTAACTTTACAGAATGAAGATATTGCAAAACCATCCAAATCAAGCTTCTCTCAGCTTGATATGCTTCCACACTGTACTTAAGGTTATTCTCTATCATTGGTGAAGAGTTAACATGTGTATTTGCAAGTTAACATTACATTTCATCAAACTCTTGAAACCAAGTCAGTTCTGACCTGAAACAACATGAAATGTTGTAAAATTGCATTTGTAAGCATATGTAATGCAGTTGAGCACATCTAACTTTACAGAATGAAGATATTGCAAAACCATCCAAATCAAACTTCTTTCTGCTTGATATGCTTCCACACTGTACTTAAGGGCATTCTCTGTATAAGGTGAAGAGTTTACATGTGTATTTGCAAGTTTACATTACATTTCATCAAACTCTTGAAACCAAGTCAGTTCTGACCTGAAACAACATGAAATGTTGTAAAATTGCATTTGTAAGCATATGTAATGCAGTTGAGCACATCTAACTTTACATAATGAAGATATTGCAAAACCATCCAAATCAAGCTTCTCTCAGCTTGATATGCTTCCACACTGTACTTAAGGGTATTCTCTATCATTGGTGAAGAGTTTACATGTGTATTTGCAAGTTTACATTACATTTCATCAAACTCTTGAAACCAAGTCAGTTCTGACCTGAAACAACATGAAATGTTGTAAAATTGCATTTGTAAGCATATGTAATGCAGTTGAGCACATCTAACTTTACAGAATGAAGATATTGCAAAACCATCCAAATCAAGCTTCTCTCAGCTTGATATGCTTCCACACTGTACTTAAGGGTATTCTCTATCATTGGTGAAGAGTTAACAAGTGTATTTGCAAGTTTACATTACATTTCATCAAACTCTTGAAACCAAGTCAGTTCTGACCTGAAACAACATGAAATGTTGTAAAATTGCATTTGTAAGCATATGTAATGCAGTTGAGCACATCTAACTTTACAGAATGAAGATATTGCAAAACCATCCAAATCAAGCTTCTTTCTGCTTGATATGCTTCCACACTGTACTTAAGGGCATTCTCTGTATAAGGTGAAGAGTTTACATGTGTATTTGCAAGTTTACATTACATTTCATCAAACTCTTGAAACCAAGTCAGTTCTGACCTGAAACAACATGAAATGTTGTAAAATTGCATTTGTAAGCATATGTAATGCAGTTGAGCACATCTAACTTTACAGAATGAAGATATTGCAAAACCATCCAAATCAAGCTTCTTTCTGCTTGATATGCTTCCACACTGTACTTAAGGGTATTCTCTATCATAGGTGAAGAGTTTACATGTGTATTTGCAAGTTTACATTACATTTCATCAAACTCTTGAAACCAAGTCAGTTCTGACCTGAAACAACATGAAATGTTGTAAAATTGCATTTGTAAGCATATGTAATGCAGTTGAGCACATCTAACTTTACATAATGAAGATATTGCAAAACCATCCAAATCAAGCTTCTCTCAGCTTGATATGCTTCCACACTGTACTTATGGGTATTCTCTATCATTGCTGAAGAGTTAACATGTGTATTTGCAAGTTCACATTACATTTCATTAAACTCTTGAAACCAAGTCAGTTCTGACCTGAAACAACATGAAATGTTGTAAAATTGCATTTGTAAGCATATGTAATGCAGTTGAGCACATCTAACTTTACAGAATGAAGATATTGCAAAACCATCCAAATCAAGCTTCTTTCTGCTTGATATGCTTCCACACTGTACTTAAGGGCATTCTCTGTATAAGGTGAAGAGTTTACATGTGTATTTGCAAGTTTACATTACATTTCATCAAACTCTTGAAACCAAGTCAGTTCTGACCTGAAACAACATGAAATGTTGTAAAATTGCATTTGTAAGCATATGTAATGCAGTTGAGCACATCTAACTTTACAGAATGAAGATATTGCAAAACCATCCAAATCAAGCTTCTCTCAGCTTGATATGCTTCCACACTGTACTTAAGGGTATTCTCTATCATTGGTGAAGAGTTAACATGTGTATTTGCAAGTTTACATTACATTTCATCAAACTCTTGAAACCAAGTCAGTTCTGACCTGAAACAACATGAAATGTTGTAAAATTGCATTTGTAAGCATATGTAATGCAGTTGAGCACATCTAACTTTACAGAATGAAGATATTGCAAAACCATCCAAATCAAGCTTCTTTCTGCTTGATATGCTTCCACACTGTACTTAAGGGTATTCTCTATCATAGGTGAAGAGTTTACATGTGTATTTGCAAGTTTACATTACATTTCATCAAACTCTTGAAACCAAGTCAGTTCTGACCTGAAACAACATGAAATGTTGTAAAATTGCATTTGTAAGCATATGTAATGCAGTTGAGCACATCTAACTTTACAGATTGAAGATATTGCAAAACCATCCAAATCAAGCTTCTCTCAGCTTGATATGCTTCCACACTGTACTTATGGGTATTCTCTATCATTGCTGAAGAGTTAACATGTGTATTTGCAAGTTCACATTACATTTCATTAAACTCTTGAAACCAAGTCAGTTCTGACCTGAAACAACATGAAATGTTGTAAAATTGCATTTGTAAGCATATGTAATGCAGTTGAGCACATCTAACTTTACAGAATGAAGATATTGCAAAACCATCCAAATCAAGCTTCTTTCTGCTTGATATGCTTCCACACTGTACTTAAGGGCATTCTCTGTATAAGGTGAAGAGTTTAAATGTGTATTTGCAAGTTTACATTACATTTCATCAAACTCTTGAAACCAAGTCAGTTCTGACCTGAAACAACATGAAATGTTGTAAAATTGCATTTGTAAGCATATGTAATGCAGTTGAGCACATCTAACTTTACAGAATGAAGATATTGCAAAACCATCCAAATCAAGCTTCTTTCTGCTTGATATGCTTCCACACTGTACTTAAGGGCATTCTCTGTATAAGGTGAAGAGTTTACATGTGTATTTGCAAGTTTACATTACATTTCATCAAACTCTTGAAACCAAGTCAGTTCTGACCTGAAACAACATGAAATGTTGTAAAATTGCATTTGTAAGCATATGTAATGCAGTTGAGCACATCTAACTTTACAGAATGAAGATATTGCAAAACCATCCAAATCAAGCTTCTCTCAGCTTGATATGCTTCCACACTGTACTTAAGGTTATTCTCTATCATTGGTGAAGAGTTAACATGTGTATTTGCAAGTTAACATTACATTTCATCAAACTCTTGAAACCAAGTCAGTTCTGACCTGAAACAACATGAAATGTTGTAAAATTGCATTTGTAAGCATATGTAATGCAGTTGAGCACATCTAACTTTACAGAATGAAGATATTGCAAAACCATCCAAATCAAACTTCTTTCTGCTTGATATGCTTCCACACTGTACTTAAGGGCATTCTCTGTATAAGGTGAAGAGTTTACATGTGTATTTGCAAGTTTACATTACATTTCATCAAACTCTTGAAACCAAGTCAGTTCTGACCTGAAACAACATGAAATGTTGTAAAATTGCATTTGTAAGCATATGTAATGCAGTTGAGCACATCTAACTTTACATAATGAAGATATTGCAAAACCATCCAAATCAAGCTTCTCTCAGCTTGATATGCTTCCACACTGTACTTAAGGGTATTCTCTATCATTGGTGAAGAGTTTACATGTGTATTTGCAAGTTTACATTACATTTCATCAAACTCTTGAAACCAAGTCAGTTCTGACCTGAAACAACATGAAATGTTGTAAAATTGCATTTGTAAGCATATGTAATGCAGTTGAGCACATCTAACTTTACAGAATGAAGATATTGCAAAACCATCCAAATCAAGCTTCTCTCAGCTTGATATGCTTCCACACTGTACTTAAGGGTATTCTCTATCATTGGTGAAGAGTTAACAAGTGTATTTGCAAGTTTACATTACATTTCATCAAACTCTTGAAACCAAGTCAGTTCTGACCTGAAACAACATGAAATGTTGTAAAATTGCATTTGTAAGCATATGTAATGCAGTTGAGCACATCTAACTTTACAGAATGAAGATATTGCAAAACCATCCAAATCAAGCTTCTTTCTGCTTGATATGCTTCCACACTGTACTTAAGGGCATTCTCTGTATAAGGTGAAGAGTTTACATGTGTATTTGCAAGTTTACATTACATTTCATCAAACTCTTGAAACCAAGTCAGTTCTGACCTGAAACAACATGAAATGTTGTAAAATTGCATTTGTAAGCATATGTAATGCAGTTGAGCACATCTAACTTTACAGAATGAAGATATTGCAAAACCATCCAAATCAAGCTTCTTTCTGCTTGATATGCTTCCACACTTGTACTTAAGGGTATTCTCTATCATAGGTGAAGAGTTTACATGTGTATTTGCAAGTTTACATTACATTTCATCAAACTCTTGAAACCAAGTCAGTTCTGACCTGAAACAACATGAAATGTTGTAAAATTGCATTTGTAAGCATATGTAATGCAGTTGAGCACATCTAACTTTACATAATGAAGATATTGCAAAACCATCCAAATCAAGCTTCTCTCAGCTTGATATGCTTCCACACTGTACTTAAGGGTATTCTCTATCATTGGTGAAGAGTTTACATGTGTATTTGCAAGTTTACATTACATTTCATCAAACTCTTGAAACCAAGTCAGTTCTGACCTGAAACAACATGAAATGTTGTAAAATTGCATTTGTAAGCATATGTAATGCAGTTGAGCACATTTAACTTTACAGAATGAAGATATTGCAAAACCATCCAAATCAAGCTTCTTTCTGCTTGATATGCTTCCACACTGTACTTAAGGGTATTCTCTATCATAGGTGAATAGTTTACATGTGTATTTGCAAGTTTACATTACATTTCATCAAACTCTTGAAACCAAGTCAGTTCTGACCTGAAACAACATGAAATGTTGTAAAATTGCATTTGTAAGCATATGTAATGCAGTTGAGCACATCTAACTTTACAGATTGAAGATATTGCAAAACCATCCAAATCAAGCTTCTCTCAGCTTGATATGCTTCCACACTGTACTTATGGGTATTCTCTATCATTGCTGAAGAGTTAACATGTGTATTTGCAAGTTCACATTACATTTCATTAAACTCTTGAAACCAAGTCAGTTCTGACCTGAAACAACATGAAATGTTGTAAAATTGCATTTGTAAGCATATGTAATGCAGTTGAGCACATCTAACTTTACAGAATGAAGATATTGCAAAACCATCCAAATCAAGCTTCTTTCTGCTTGATATGCTTCCACACTGTACTTAAGGGCATTCTCTGTATAAGGTGAAGAGTTTACATGTGTATTTGCAAGTTTACATTACATTTCATCAAACTCTTGAAACCAAGTCAGTTCTGACCTGAAACAACATGAAATGTTGTAAAATTGCATTTGTAAGCATATGTAATGCAGTTGAGCACATCTAACTTTACAGAATGAAGATATTGCAAAACCATCCAAATCAAGCTTCTTTCTGCTTGATATGCTTCCACACTGTACTTAAGGGTATTCTCTATCATAGGTGAAGAGTTTACATGTGTATTTGCAAGTTTACATTACATTTCATCAAACTCTTGAAACCAAGTCAGTTCTGACCTGAAACAACATGAAATGTTGTAAAATTGCATTTGTAAGCATATGTAATGCAGTTGAGCACATCTAACTTTACAGATTGAAGATATTGCAAAACCATCCAAATCAAGCTTCTCTGAGCTTGATATGCTTCCACACTGTACTTATGGGTATTCTCTATCATTGCTGAAGAGTTAACATGTGTATTTGCAAGTTCACATTACATTTCATTAAACTCTTGAAACCAAGTCAGTTCTGACCTGAAACAACATGAAATGTTGTAAAATTGCATTTGTAAGCATATGTAATGCAGTTGAGCACATCTAACTTTACAGAATGAAGATATTGCAAAACCATCCAAATCAAGCTTCTTTCTGCTTGATATGCTTCCACACTGTACTTAAGGGTATTCTCTATCATAGGTGAAGAGTTTACATGTGTATTTGCAAGTTTACATTACATTTCATCAAACTCTTGAAACCAAGTCAGTTCTGACCTGAAACAACATGAAATGTTGTAAAATTGCATTTGTAAGCATATGTAATGCAGTTGAGCACATCTAACTTTACATAATGAAGATATTGCAAAACCATCCAAATCAAGCTTCTCTCAGCTTGATATGCTTCCACACTGTACTTAAGGGTATTCTCTATCATTGGTGAAGAGTTTACATGTGTATTTGCAAGTTTACATTACATTTCATCAAACTCTTGAAACCAAGTCAGTTCTGACCTGAAACAACATGAAATGTTGTAAAATTGCATTTGTAAGCATATGTAATGCAGTTGAGCACATCTAACTTTACAGAATGAAGATATTGCAAAACCATCCAAATCAAGCTTCTCTCAGCTTGTTATGCTTCCACACTGTACTTAAGGGTATTCTCTATCATTGGTGAAGAGTTAACATGTGTATTTGCAAGTTTACATTACATTTCATCAAACTCTTGAAACCAAGTCAGTTCTGACCTGAAACAACATGAAATGTTGTAAAATTGCATTTGTAAGCATATGTAATGCAGTTGAGCACATCTAACTTTACAGAATGAAGATATTGCAAAACCATCCAAATCAAGCTTCTCTCAGCTTGATATGCTTCCACACTGTACTTAAGGGTATTCTCTATCATTGGTGAAGAGTTAACATGTGTATTTGCAAGTTAACATTACATTTCATCAAACTCTTGAAACCAAGTCAGTTCTGACCTGAAACAACATGAAATGTTGTAAAATTGCATTTGTAAGCATATGTAATGTAGTTGAGCACATCTAACTTTACAGAATGAAGATATTGCAAAACCATCCAAATCAAGCTTCTTTCTGCTTGATATGCTTCCACACTGTACTTAAGGGCATTCTCTGTATAAGGTGAAGAGTTTACATGTGTATTTGCAAGTTTACATTACATTTCATCAAACTCTTGAAACCAAGTCAGTTCTGACCTGAAACAACATGAAATGTTGTAAAATTGCATTTGTAAGCATATGTAATGCAGTTGAGCACATCTAACTTTACAGAATGAAGATATTGCAAAACCATCCAAATCAAGCTTCTTTCTGCTTGATATGCTTCCACACTGTACTTAAGGGTATTCTCTATCATAGGTGAAGAGTTTACATGTGTATTTGCAAGTTTACATTACATTTCATCAAACTCTTGAAACCAAGTCAGTTCTGACCTGAAACAACATGAAATGTTGTAAAATTGCATTTGTAAGCATATGTAATGCAGTTGAGCACATCTAACTTTACAGAATGAAGATATTGCAAAACCATCCAAATCAAGCTTCTTTCTGCTTGATATGCTTCCACACTGTACTTAAGGGCATTCTCTGTATAAGGTGAAGAGTTTACATGTGTATTTGCAAGTTTATATTACATTTCATCAAACTCTTGAAATCAAGTCAGTTCTGACCTGAAACAACATGAAATGTTGTAAAATTGCATTTGTAAGCATATGTAATGCAGTTGAGCACATTTAACTTTACAGAATGAAGATATTGCAAAACCATCCAAATCAAGCTTCTTTCTGCTTGATATGCTTCCACACTGTACTTAAGGGTATTCTCTATCATAGGTGAAGAGTTTACATGTGTATTTGCAAGTTTACATTACATTTCATCAAACTCTTGAAACCAAGTCAGTTCTGACCTGAAACAACATGAAATGTTGTAAAATTGCATTTGTAAGCATATGTAATGCAGTTGAGCACATCTAACTTTACAGAATGAAGATATTGCAAAACCATCCAAATCAAGCTTCTCTCAGCTTGATATGCTTCCACACTGTACTTAAGGGTATTCTCTATCATTGGTGAAGAGTTTACATGTGTATTTGCAAGTTTACATTACATTTCATCAAACTCTTGAAACCAAGTCAGTTCTGACCTGAAACAACATGAAATGTTGTAAAATTGCATTTGTAAGCATATGTAATGCAGTTGAGCACATCTAACTTTACAGAATGAAGATATTGCAAAACCATCCAAATCAAGCTTCTCTCAGCTTGTTATGCTTCCACACTGTACTTAAGGGTATTCTCTATCATTGGTGAAGAGTTAACATGTGTATTTGCAAGTTTACATTACATTTCATCAAACTCTTGAAACCAAGTCAGTTCTGACCTGAAACAACATGAAATGTTGTAAAATTGCATTTGTAAGCATATGTAATGCAGTTGAGCACATCTAACTTTACAGAATGAAGATATTGCAAAACCATCCAAATCAAGCTTCTCTCAGCTTGATATGCTTCCACACTGTACTTAAGGGTATTCTCTATCATTGGTGAAGAGTTAACATGTGTATTTGCAAGTTAACATTACATTTCATCAAACTCTTGAAACCAAGTCAGTTCTGACCTGAAACAACATGAAATGTTGTAAAATTGCATTTGTAAGCATATGTAATGTAGTTGAGCACATCTAACTTTACAGAATGAAGATATTGCAAAACCATCCAAATCAAGCTTCTTTCTGCTTGATATGCTTCCACACTGTACTTAAGGGCATTCTCTGTATAAGGTGAAGAGTTTACATGTGTATTTGCAAGTTTACATTACATTTCATCAAACTCTTGAAACCAAGTCAGTTCTGACCTGAAACAACATGAAATGTTGTAAAATTGCATTTGTAAGCATATGTAATGCAGTTGAGCACATCTAACTTTACAGAATGAAGATATTGCAAAACCATCCAAATCAAGCTTCTTTCTGCTTGATATGCTTCCACACTGTACTTAAGGGTATTCTCTATCATAGGTGAAGAGTTTACATGTGTATTTGCAAGTTTACATTACATTTCATCAAACTCTTGAAACCAAGTCAGTTCTGACCTGAAACAACATGAAATGTTGTAAAATTGCATTTGTAAGCATATGTAATGCAGTTGAGCACATCTAACTTTACAGAATGAAGATATTGCAAAACCATCCAAATCAAGCTTCTTTCTGCTTGATATGCTTCCACACTGTACTTAAGGGCATTCTCTGTATAAGGTGAAGAGTTTACATGTGTATTTGCAAGTTTATATTACATTTCATCAAACTCTTGAAATCAAGTCAGTTCTGACCTGAAACAACATGAAATGTTGTAAAATTGCATTTGTAAGCATATGTAATGCAGTTGAGCACATTTAACTTTACAGAATGAAGATATTGCAAAACCATCCAAATCAAGCTTCTTTCTGCTTGATATGCTTCCACACTGTACTTAAGGGTATTCTCTATCATAGGTGAAGAGTTTACATGTGTATTTGCAAGTTTACATTACATTTCATCAAACTCTTGAAACCAAGTCAGTTCTGACCTGAAACAACATGAAATGTTGTAAAATTGCATTTGTAAGCATATGTAATGCAGTTGAGCACATCTAACTTTACAGAATGAAGATATTGCAAAACCATCCAAATCAAGCTTCTTTCTGCTTGATATGCTTCCACACTGTACTTAAGGGTATTCTCTATCATAGGTGAAGAGTTTACATGTGTATTTGCAAGTTTACATTACATTTCATCAAACTCTTGAAACCAAGTCAGTTCTGACCTGAAACAACATGAAATGTTGTAAAATTGCATTTGTAAGCATATGTAATGCAGTTGAGCACATCTAACTTTACAGATTGAAGATATTGCAAAACCATCCAAATCAAGCTTCTCTCAGCTTGATATGCTTCCACACTGTACTTATGGGTATTCTCTATCATTGCTGAAGAGTTAACATGTGTATTTGCAAGTTCACATTACATTTCATTAAACTCTTGAAACCAAGTCAGTTCTGACCTGAAACAACAGGAAATGTTGTAAAATTGCATTTGTAAGCATATGTAATGCAGTTGAGCACATCTAACTTTACAGAATGAAGATATTGCAAAACCATCCAAATCAAGCTTCTTTCTGCTTGATATGCTTCCACACTGTACTTAAGGGCATTCTCTGTATAAGGTGAAGAGTTTACATGTGTATTTGCAAGTTTACATTACATTTCATCAAACTCTTGAAACCAAGTCAGTTCTGACCTGAAACAACATGAAATGTTGTAAAATTGCATTTGTAAGCATATGTAATGCAGTTGAGCACATCTAACTTTACAGAATGAAGATATTGCAAAACCATCCAAATCAAGCTTCTTTCTGCTTGATATGCTTCCACACTGTACTTAAGGGCATTCTCTGTATAAGGTGAAGAGTTTACATGTGTATTTGCAAGTTTACATTATATTTCATCAAACTCTTGAAACCAAGTCAGTTCTGACCTGAAACAACATGAAATGTTGTAAAATTGCATTTGTAAGCATATGTAATGCAGTTGAGCACATCTAACTTTACAGAATGAAGATATTGCAAAACCATCCAAATCAAGCTTCTCTCAGCTTGATATGCTTCCACACTGTACTTAAGGTTATTCTCTATCATTGGTGAAGAGTTAACATGTGTATTTGCAAGTTAACATTACATTTCATCAAACTCTTGAAACCAAGTCAGTTCTGACCTGAAACAACATGAAATGTTGTAAAATTGCATTTGTAAGCATATGTAATGCAGTTGAGCACATCTAACTTTACAGAATGAAGATATTGCAAAACCATCCAAATCAAGCTTCTTTCTGCTTGATATGCTTCCACACTGTACTTAAGGGCATTCTCTGTATAAGGTGAAGAGTTTACATGTGTATTTGCAAGTTTACATTACATTTCATCAAACTCTTGAAACCAAGTCAGTTCTGACCTGAAACAACATGAAATGTTGTAAAATTGCATTTGTAAGCATATGTAATGCAGTTGAGCACATCTAACTTTACAGAATGAAGATATTGCAAAACCATCCAAATCAAGCTTCTTTCTGCTTGATATGCTTCCACACTGTACTTAAGGGCATTCTCTGTATAAGGTGAAGAGTTTACATGTGTATTTGCAAGTTTACATTACATTTCATCAAACTCTTGAAACCAAGTCAGTTCTGACCTGAAACAACATGAAATGTTGTAAAATTGCATTTGTAAGCATATGTAATGCAGTTGAGCACATCTAACTTTACAGAATGAAGATATTGCAAAACCATCCAAATCAAGCTTCTTTCTGCTTGATATGCTTCCACACTGTACTTAAGGGTATTCTCTATCATAGGTGAAGAGTTTACATGTGTATTTGCAAGTTTATATTACATTTCATCAAACTCTTGAAACCAAGTCAGTTCTGACCTGAAACAACATGAAATGTTGTAAAATTGCATTTGTAAGCATATGTAATGCAGTTGAGCACATCTAACTTTACAGATTGAAGATATTGCAAAACCATCCAAATCAAGCTTCTCTCAGCTTGATATGCTTCCACACTGTACTTATGGGTATTCTCTATCATTGCTGAAGAGTTAACATGTGTATTTGCAAGTTCACATTACATTTCATTAAACTCTTGAAACCAAGTCAGTTCTGACCTGAAACAACATGAAATGTTGTAAAATTGCATTTGTAAGCATATGTAATGCAGTTGAGCACATCTAACTTTACAGAATGAAGATATTGCAAAACCATCCAAATCAAGCTTCTTTCTGCTTGATATGCTTCCACACTGTACTTAAGGGTATTCTCTATCATAGGTGAAGAGTTTACATGTGTATTTGCAAGTTTACATTACATTTCATCAAACTCTTGAAACCAAGTCAGTTCTGACCTGAAACAACATGAAATGTTGTAAAATTGCATTTGTAAGCATATGTAATGCAGTTGAGCACATCTAACTTTACATAATGAAGATATTGCAAAACCATCCAAATCAAGCTTCTCTCAGCTTGATATGCCTCCACACTGTACTTAAGGGTATTCTCTATCATTGGTGAAGAGTTTACATGTTTATTTGCAAGTTTACATTACATTTCATCAAACTCTTGAAACCAAGTCAGTTCTGACCTGAAACAACATGAAATGTTGTAAAATTGCATTTGTAAGCATATGTAATGCAGTTGAGCACATCTAACTTTACAGAATGAAGATATTGCAAAACCATCCAAATCAAGCTTCTTTCTGCTTGATATGCTTCCACACTGTACTTAAGGGCATTCTCTGTATAAGGTGAAGAGTTTACATGTGTATCTGCAAGTTTACATTACATTTCATCAAACTCTTGAAACCAAGTCAGTTCTGACCTGAAACAACATGAAATGTTGTAAAATTGCATTTGTAAGCATATGTAATGCAGTTGAGCACATCTAACTTTACAGAATGAAGATATTGCAAAACCATCCAAATTAAGCTTCTTTCTGCTTGATATGCTTCCACACTGTACTTAAGGGCATTCTCTGTATAAGGTGAAGAGTTTACATGTGTATTTGCAAGTTTACATTACATTTCATCAAACTCTTGAAACCAAGTCAGTTCTGACCTGAAACAACATGAAATGTTGTAAAATTGCATTTGTAAGCATATGTAATGCAGTTGAGCACATCTAACTTTACAGAATGAAGATATTGCAAAACCATCCAAATCAAGCTTCTCTCAGCTTGTTATGCTTCCACACTGTACTTAAGGGTATTCTCTATCATTGGTGAAGAGTTAACGTGTGTATTTGCAAGTTTACATTACATTTCATCAAACTCTTGAAACCAAGTCAGTTCTGACCTGAAACAACATGAAATGTTGTAAAATTGCATTTGTAAGCATATGTAATGCAGTTGAGCACATCTAACTTTACAGAATGAAGATATTGCAAAACCATCCAAATCAAGCTTCTCTCAGCTTGATATGCTTCCACACTGTACTTAAGGGTATTCTCTATCATTGGTGAAGAGTTAACATGTGTATTTGCAAGGTAACATTACATTTCATCAAACTCTTGAAACCAAGTCAGTTCTGACCTGAAACAACATGAAATGTTGTAAAATTGCATTTGTAAGCATATGTAATGCAGTTGAGCACATCTAACTTTACAGAATGAAGATATTGCAAAACCATCCAAATCAAGCTTCTTTCTGCTTGATATGCTTCCACACTGTACTTAAGGGCATTCTCTGTATAAGGTGAAGAGTTTACATGTGTATTTGCAAGTTTACATTACATTTCATCAAACTCTTGAAACCAAGTCAGTTCTGACCTGAAACAACATGAAATGTTGTAAAATTGCATTTGTAAGCATATGTAATGCAGTTGAGCACATCTAACTTTACAGAATGAAGATATTGCAAAACCATCCAAATCAAGCTTCTTTCTGCTTGATATGCTTCCACACTGTACTTAAGGGTATTCTCTATCATAGGTGAAGAGTTTACATGTGTATTTGCAAGTTTACATTACATTTCATCAAACTCTTGAAACCAAGTCAGTTCTGACCTGAAACAACATGAAATGTTGTAAAATTGCATTTGTAAGCATATGTAATGCAGTTGAGCACATCTAACTTTACAGAATGAAGATATTGCAAAACCATCCAAATCAAGCTTCTTTCTGCTTGATATGCTTCCACACTGTACTTAAGGGCATTCTCTGTATAAGGTGAAGAGTTTACATGTGTATTTGCAAGTTTATATTACATTTCATCAAACTCTTGAAATCAAGTCAGTTCTGACCTGAAACAACATGAAATGTTGTAAAATTGCATTTGTAAGCATATGTAATGCAGTTGAGCACATTTAACTTTACAGAATGAAGATATTGCAAAACCATCCAAATCAAGCTTCTTTCTGCTTGATATGCTTCCACACTGTACTTAAGGGTATTCTCTATCATAGGTGAAGAGTTTACATGTGTATTTGCAAGTTTACATTACATTTCATCAAACTCTTGAAACCAAGTCAGTTCTGACCTGAAACAACATGAAATGTTGTAAAATTGCATTTGTAAGCATATGTAATGCAGTTGAGCACATCTAACTTTACAGAATGAAGATATTGCAAAACCATCCAAATCAAGCTTCTTTCTGCTTGATATGCTTCCACACTGTACTTAAGGGCATTCTCTGTATAAGGTGAAGAGTTTACATGTGTATTTGCAAGTTTACATTACATTTCATCAAACTCTTGAAACCAAGTCAGTTCTGACCTGAAACAACATGAAATGTTGTAAAATTGCATTTGTAAGCATATGTAATGCAGTTGAGCACATCTAACTTTACAGAATGAAGATATTGCAAAACCATCCAAATCAAGCTTCTTTCTGCTTGATATGCTTCCACACTGTACTTAAGGGCATTCTCTGTATAAGGTGAAGAGTTTACATGTGTATTTGCAAGTTTACATTACATTTCATCAAACTCTTGAAACCAAGTCAGTTCTGACCTGAAACAACATGAAATGTTGTAAAATTGCATTTGTAAGCATATGTAATGCAGTTGAGCACATCTAACTTTACAGAATGAAGATATTGCAAAACCATCCAAATCAAGCTTCTCTCAGCTTGATATGCTTCCACACTGTACTTAAGGTTATTCTCTATCATTGGTGAAGAGTTAACATGTGTATTTGCAAGTTAACATTACATTTCATCAAACTCTTGAAACCAAGTCAGTTCTGACCTGAAACAACATGAAATGTTGTAAAATTGCATTTGTAAGCATATGTAATGCAGTTGAGCACATCTAACTTTACAGAATGAAGATATTGCAAAACCATCCAAATCAAACTTCATTCTGCTTGATATGCTTCCACACTGTACTTAAGGGCATTCTCTGTATAAGGTGAAGAGTTTACATGTGTATTTGCAAGTTTACATTACATTTCATCAAACTCTTGAAACCAAGTCAGTTCTGACCTGAAACAACATGAAATGTTGTAAAATTGCATTTGTAAGCATATGTAATGCAGTTGAGCACATCTAACTTTACAGAATGAAGATATTGCAAAACCATCCAAATCAAGCTTCTTTCTGCTTGATATGCTTCCACACTGTACTTAAGGGTATTCTCTATCATAGGTGAAGAGTTTACATGTGTATTTGCAAGTTTACATTACATTTCATCAAACTCTTGAAACCAAGTCAGTTCTGACCTGAAACAACATGAAATGTTGTAAAATTGCATTTGTAAGCATATGTAATGCAGTTGAGCACATCTAACTTTACATAATGAAGATATTGCAAAACCATCCAAATCAAGCTTCTCTCAGCTTGATATGCTTCCACACTGTACTTAAGGGTATTCTCTATCATTGGTGAAGAGTTTACATGTGTATTTGCAAGTTTACATTACATTTCATCAAACTCTTGAAACCAAGTCAGTTCTGACCTGAAACAACATGAAATGTTGTAAAATTGCATTTGTAAGCATATGTAATGCAGTTGAGCACATCTAACTTTACAGAATGAAGATATTGCAAAACCATCCAAATCAAGCTTCTCTCAGCTTGATATGCTTCTACACTGTACTTAAGGGTATTCTCTATCATTGGTGAAGAGTTAACATGTGTATTTGCAAGTTTACATTACATTTCATCAAACTCTTGAAACCAAGTCAGTTCTGACCTGAAACAACATGAAATGTTGTAAAATTGCATTTGTAAGCATATGTAATGCAGTTGAGCACATCTAACTTTACAGAATGAAGATATTGCAAAACCATCCAAATCAAGCTTCTTTCTGCTTGATATGCTTCCACACTGTACTTAAGGGCATTCTCTGTATAAGGTGAAGAGTTTACATGTGTATTTGCAAGTTTACATTACATTTCATCAAACTCTTGAAACCAAGTCAGTTCTGACCTGAAACAACATGAAATGTTGTAAAATTGCATTTGTAAGCATATGTAATGCAGTTGAGCACATCTAACTTTACAGAATGAAGATATTGCAAAACCATCCAAATCAAGCTTCTTTCTGCTTGATATGCTTCCACACTGTACTTAAGGGTATTCTCTATCATAGGTGAAGAGTTTACATGTGTATTTGCAAGTTTACATTACATTTCATCAAACTCTTGAAACCAAGTCAGTTCTGACCTGAAACAACATGAAATGTTGTAAAATTGCATTTGTAAGCATATGTAATGCAGTTGAGCACATCTAACTTTACATAATGAAGATATTGCAAAACCATCCAAATCAAGCTTCTCTCAGCTTGATATGCTTCCACACTGTACTTAAGGGTATTCTCTATCATTGGTGAAGAGTTTACATGTGTATTTGCAAGTTCACATTACATTTCATTAAACTCTTGAAACCAAGTCAGTTCTGACCTGAAACAACATGAAATGTTGTAAAATTGCATTTGTAAGCATATGTAATGCAGTTGAGCACATCTAACTTTACAGAATGAAGATATTGCAAAACCATCCAAATCAAGCTTCTTTCTGCTTGATATGCTTCCACACTGTACTTAAGGGCATTCTCTGTATAAGGTGAAGAGTTTACATGTGTATTTGCAAGTTTACATTACATTTCATCAAACTCTTGAAACCAAGTCAGTTCTGACCTGAAACAACATGAAATGTTGTAAAATTGCATTTGTAAGCATATGTAATGCAGTTGAGCACATCTAACTTTACAGAATGAAGATATTGCAAAACCATCCAAATCAAGCTTCTTTCTGCTTGATATGCTTCCACACTGTACTTAAGGGCATTCTCTGTATAAGGTGAAGAGTTTACATGTGTATTTGCAAGTTTACATTACATTTCATCAAACTCTTGAAACCAAGTCAGTTCTGACCTGAAACAACATGAAATGTTGTAAAATTGCATTTGTAAGCATATGTAATGCAGTTGAGCACATCTAACTTTACAGAATGAAGATATTGCAAAACCATCCAAATCAAGCTTCTCTCAGCTTGATATGCTTCCACACTGTACTTAAGGTTATTCTCTATCATTGGTGAAGAGTTAACATGTGTATTTGCAAGTTAACATTACATTTCATCAAACTCTTGAAACCAAGTCAGTTCTGACCTGAAACAACATGAAATGTTGTAAAATTGCATTTGTAAGCATATGTAATGCAGTTGAGCACATCTAACTTTACAGAATGAAGATATTGCAAAACCATCCAAATCAAACTTCATTCTGCTTGATATGCTTCCACACTGTACTTAAGGGCATTCTCTGTATAAGGTGAAGAGTTTACATGTGTATTTGCAAGTTTACATTACATTTCATCAAACTCTTGAAACCAAGTCAGTTCTGACCTGAAACAACATGAAATGTTGTAAAATTGCATTTGTAAGCATATGTAATGCAGTTGAGCACATCTAACTTTACAGAATGAAGATATTGCAAAACCATCCAAATCAAGCTTCTTTCTGCTTGATATGCTTCCACACTGTACTTAAGGGTATTCTCTATCATAGGTGAAGAGTTTACATGTGTATTTGCAAGTTTACATTACATTTCATCAAACTCTTGAAACCAAGTCAGTTCTGACCTGAAACAACATGAAATGTTGTAAAATTGCATTTGTAAGCATATGTAATGCAGTTGAGCACATCTAACTTTACATAATGAAGATATTGCAAAACCATCCAAATCAAGCTTCTCTCAGCTTGATATGCTTCCACACTGTACTTAAGGGTATTCTCTATCATTGGTGAAGAGTTTACATGTGTATTTGCAAGTTTAC
Source organism: Amia ocellicauda (assembly GCF_036373705.1). Classification (NCBI taxonomy): domain Eukaryota; kingdom Metazoa; phylum Chordata; class Actinopteri; order Amiiformes; family Amiidae; genus Amia; species Amia ocellicauda. The sequence continues at coordinate 214,374 of NW_027102684.1, forward strand.
ATTACATTTCATCAAACTCTTGAAACCAAGTCAGTTCTGACCTGAAACAACATGAAATGTTGTAAAATTGCATTTGTAAGCATATGTAATGCAGTTGAGCACATCTAACTTTACAGAATGAAGATATTGCAAAACCATCCAAATCAAGCTTCTCTCAGCTTGATATGCTTCTACACTGTACTTAAGGGTATTCTCTATCAATGGTGAAGAGTTAACATGTGTATTTGCAAGTTTACATTACATTTCATCAAACTCTTGAAACCAAGTCAGTTCTGACCTGAAACAACATGAAATGTTGTAAAATTGCATTTGTAAGCATATGTAATGCAGTTGAGCACATCTAACTTTACAGAATGAAGATATTGCAAAACCATCCAAATCAAGCTTCTTTCTGCTTGATATGCTTCCACACTGTACTTAAGGGCATTCTCTGTATAAGGTGAAGAGTTTACATGTGTATTTGCAAGTTTACATTACATTTCATCAAACTCTTGAAACCAAGTCAGTTCTGACCTGAAACAACATGAAATGTTGTAAAATTGCATTTGTAAGCATATGTAATGCAGTTGAGCACATCTAACTTTACAGAATGAAGATATTGCAAAACCATCCAAATCAAGCTTCTTTCTGCTTGATATGCTTCCACACTGTACTTAAGGGTATTCTCTATCATAGGTGAAGAGTTTACATGTGTATTTGCAAGTTTACATTACATTTCATCAAACTCTTGAAACCAAGTCAGTTCTGACCTGAAACAACATGAAATGTTGTAAAATTGCATTTGTAAGCATATGTAATGCAGTTGAGCACATCTAACTTTACATAATGAAGATATTGCAAAACCATCCAAATCAAGCTTCTCTCAGCTTGATATGCTTCCACACTGTACTTAAGGGTATTCTCTATCATTGGTGAAGAGTTTACATGTGTATTTGCAAGTTTACATTACATTTCATCAAACTCTTGAAACCAAGTCAGTTCTGACCTGAAACAACATGAAATGTTGTAAAATTGCATTTGTAAGCATATGTAATGCAGTTGAGCACATCTAACTTTACAGAATGAAGATATTGCAAAACCATCCAAATCAAGCTTCTTTCTGCTTGATATGCTTCCACACTGTACTTAAGGGCATTCTCTGTATAAGGTGAAGAGTTTACATGTGTATTTGCAAGTTTATATTACATTTCATCAAACTCTTGAAACCAAGTCAGTTCTGACCTGAAACAACATGAAATGTTGTAAAATTGCATTTGTAAGCATATGTAATGCAGTTGAGCACATTTAACTTTACAGAATGAAGATATTGCAAAACCATCCAAATCAAGCTTCTTTCTGCTTGATATGCTTCCACACTGTACTTAAGGGTATTCTCTATCATAGGTGAAGAGTTTACATGTGTATTTGCAAGTTTACATTACATTTCATCAAACTCTTGAAACCAAGTCAGTTCTGACCTGAAACAACATGAAATGTTGTAAAATTGCATTTGTAAGCATATGTAATGCAGTTGAGCACATCTAACTTTACAGATTGAAGATATTGCAAAACCATCCAAATCAAGCTTCTCTCAGCTTGATATGCTTCCACACTGTACTTATGGGTATTCTCTATCATTGCTGAAGAGTTAACATGTGTATTTGCAAGTTCACATTACATTTCATTAAACTCTTGAAACCAAGTCAGTTCTGACCTGAAACAACATGAAATGTTGTAAAATTGCATTTGTAAGCATATGTAATGCAGTTGAGCACATCTAACTTTACAGAATGAAGATATTGCAAAACCATCCAAATCAAGCTTCTTTCTGCTTGATATGCTTCCACACTGTACTTAAGGGCATTCTCTGTATAAGGTGAAGAGTTTACATGTGTATTTGCAAGTTTACATTACATTTCATCAAACTCTTGAAACCAAGTCAGTTCTGACCTGAAACAACATGAAATGTTGTAAAATTGCATTTGTAAGCATATGTAATGCAGTTGAGCACATCTAACTTTACAGAATGAAGATATTGCAAAACCATCCAAATCAAGCTTCTTTCTGCTTGATATGCTTCCACACTGTACTTAAGGGCATTCTCTGTATAAGGTGAAGAGTTTACATGTGTATTTGCAAGTTTACATTACATTTCATCAAACTCTTGAAACCAAGTCAGTTCTGACCTGAAACAACATGAAATGTTGTAAAATTGCATTTGTAAGCATATGTAATGCAGTTGAGCACATCTAACTTTACAGAATGAAGATATTGCAAAACCATCCAAATCAAGCTTCTTTCTGCTTGATATGCTTCCACACTGTACTTAAGGGTATTCTCTATCATAGGTGAAGAGTTTACATGTGTATTTGCAAGTTTACATTACATTTCATCAAACTCTTGAAACCAAGTCAGTTCTGACCTGAAACAACATGAAATGTTGTAAAATTGCATTTGTAAGCATATGTAATGCAGTTGAGCACATCTAACTTTACATAATGAAGATATTGCAAAACCATCCAAATCAAGCTTCTCTCAGCTTGATATGCTTCCACACTGTACTTAAGGGTATTCTCTATCATTGGTGAAGAGTTTACATGTGTATTTGCAAGTTTACATTACATTTCATCAAACTCTTGAAACCAAGTCAGTTCTGACCTGAAACAACATGAAATGTTGTAAAATTGCATTTGTAAGCATATGTAATGCAGTTGAGCACATCTAACTTTACAGAATGAAGATATTGCAAAACCATCCAAATCAAGCTTCTTTCTGCTTGATATGCTTCCACACTGTACTTAAGGGCATTCTCTGTATAAGGTGAAGAGTTTACATGTGTATTTGCAAGTTTATATTACATTTCATCAAACTCTTGAAACCAAGTCAGTTCTGACCTGAAACAACATGAAATGTTGTAAAATTGCATTTGTAAGCATATGTAATGCAGTTGAGCACATTTAACTTTACAGAATGAAGATATTGCAAAACCATCCAAATCAAGCTTCTTTCTGCTTGATATGCTTCCACACTGTACTTAAGGGTATTCTCTATCATAGGTGAAGAGTTTACATGTGTATTTGCAAGTTTACATTACATTTCATCAAACTCTTGAAACCAAGTCAGTTCTGACCTGAAACAACATGAAATGTTGTAAAATTGCATTTGTAAGCATATGTAATGCAGTTGAGCACATCTAACTTTACAGAATTAAGATATTGCAAAACCATCCAAATCAAGCTTCTCTCAGCATGATATGCTTCCACACTGTACTTAAGGGTATTCTCTATCATTGGTGAAGAGTTAACATGTGTATATGCAAGTTAACATTACATTTCATCAAACTCTTGAAACCAAGTCAGTTCTGACCTGAAACAACATGAAATGTTGTAAAATTGCATTTGTAAGCATATGTAATGCAGTTGAGCACATCTAACTTTACAGAATGAAGATATTGCAAAACCATCCAAATCAAGCTTCTTTCTGCTTGATATGCTTCCACACTGTATTTAAGGGCATTCTCTGTATAAGGTGAAGAGTTTACATGTGTATCTGCAAGTTAACATTACATTTCATCAAACTCTTGAAACCAAGTCAGTTCTGACCTGAAACAACATGAAATGTTGTAAAATTGCATTTGTAAGCATATGTAATGCAGTTGAGCACATCTAACTTTACAGAATGAAGATATTGCAAAACCATCCAAATCAAGCTTCTTTCTGCTTGATATGCTTCCACACTGTACTTAAGGGCATTCTCTGTATAAGGTGAAGAGTTTACATGTGTATCTGCAAGTTTACATTACATTTCATCAAACTCTTGAAACCAAGTGAGTTCTGACCTGAAACAACATGAAATGTTGTAAAATTGCATTTGTAAGCATATGTAATGCAGTTGAGCACATCTAACTTTACAGAATGAAGATATTGCAAAACCATCCAAATTAAGCTTCTTTCTGCTTGATATGCTTCCACACTGTACTTAAGGGCATTCTCTGTATAAGGTGAAGAGTTTACATGTGTATTTGCAAGTTTACATTACATTTCATCAAACTCTTGAAACCAAGTCAGTTCTGACCTGAAACAACATGAAATGTTGTAAAATTGCATTTGTAAGCATATGTAATGCAGTTGAGCACATCTAACTTTACAGAATGAAGATATTGCAAAACCATCCAAATCAAGCTTCTTTCTGCTTGATATGCTTCCACACTGTACTTAAGGGCATTCTCTGTATAAGGTGAAGAGTTTACATGTGTATTTGCAAGTTTACATTACATTTCATCAAACTCTTGAAACCAAGTCAGTTCTGACCTGAAACAACATGAAATGTTGTAAAATTGCATTTGTAAGCATATGTAATGCAGTTGAGCACATTTAACTTTACAGAATGAAGATATTGCAAAACCATCCAAATCAAGCTTCTTTCTGCTTGATATGCTTCCACACTGTACTTAAGGGTATTCTCTATCATAGGTGAAGAGTTTACATGTGTATTTGCAAGTTTACATTACATTTCATCAAACTCTTGAAACCAAGTCAGTTCTGACCTGAAACAACATGAAATGTTGTAAAATTGCATTTGTAAGCATATGTAATGCAGTTGAGCACATCTAACTTTACAGAATTAAGATATTGCAAAACCATCCAAATCAAGCTTCTCTCAGCTTGATATGCTTCCACACTGTACTTAAGGGCATTCTCTGTATAAGGTGAAGAGTTTACATGTGTATCTGCAAGTTAACATTACATTTCATCAAACTCTTGAAACCAAGTCAGTTCTGACCTGAAACAACATGAAATGTTGTAAAATTGCATTTGTAAGCATATGTAATGCAGTTGAGCACATCTAACTTTACAGAATGAAGATATTGCAAAACCATCCAAATCAAGCTTCTTTCTGCTTGATATGCTTCCACACTGTACTTAAGGGCATTCTCTGTATAAGGTGAAGAGTTTACATGTGTATCTGCAAGTTTACATTACATTTCATCAAACTCTTGAAACCAAGTCAGTTCTGACCTGAAACAACATGAAATGTTGTAAAATTGCATTTGTAAGCATATGTAATGCAGTTGAGCACATCTAACTTTACAGAATGAAGATATTGCAAAACCATCCAAATTAAGCTTCTTTCTGCTTGATATGCTTCCACACTGTACTTAAGGGCATTCTCTGTATAAGGTGAAGAGTTTACATGTGTATTTGCAAGTTTACATTACATTTCATCAAACTCTTGAAACCAAGTCAGTTCTGACCTGAAACAACATGAAATGTTGTAAAATTGCATTTGTAAGCATATGTAATGCAGTTGAGCACATCTAACTTTACAGAATGAAGATATTGCAAAACCATCCAAATCAAGCTTCTTTCTGCTTGATATGCTTCCACACTGTACTTAAGGGTATTCTCTATCATAGGTGAAGAGTTTACATGTGTATTTGCAAGTTTACATTACATTTCATCAAACTCTTGAAACCAAGTCAGTTCTGACCTGAAACAACATGAAATGTTGTAAAATTGCATTTGTAAGCATATGTAATGCAGTTGAGCACATCTAACTTTACATAATGAAGATATTGCAAAACCATCCAAATCAAGCTTCTCTCAGCTTGATATGCTTCCACACTGTACTTAAGGGTATTCTCTATCATTGGTGAAGAGTTTACATGTGTATTTGCAAGTTTACATTACATTTCATCAAACTCTTGAAACCAAGTCAGTTCTGACCTGAAACAACATGAAATGTTGTAAAATTGCATTTGTAAGCATATGTAATGCAGTTGAGCACATCTAACTTTACAGAATGAAGATATTGCAAAACCATCCAAATCAAGCTTCTTTCTGCTTGATATGCTTCCACACTGTACTTAAGGGCATTCTCTGTATAAGGTGAAGAGTTTACATGTGTATTTGCAAGTTTATATTACATTTCATCAAACTCTTGAAACCAAGTCAGTTCTGACCTGAAACAACATGAAATGTTGTAAAATTGCATTTGTAAGCATATGTAATGCAGTTGAGCACATTTAACTTTACAGAATGAAGATATTGCAAAACCATCCAAATCAAGCTTCTTTCTGCTTGATATGCTTCCACACTGTACTTAAGGGTATTCTCTATCATAGGTGAAGAGTTTACATGTGTATTTGCAAGTTTACATTACATTTCATCAAACTCTTGAAACCAAGTCAGTTCTGACCTGAAACAACATGAAATGTTGTAAAATTGCATTTGTAAGCATATGTAATGCAGTTGAGCACATCTAACTTTACAGAATTAAGATATTGCAAAACCATCCAAATCAAGCTTCTCTCAGCTTGATATGCTTCCACACTGTACTTAAGGGTATTCTCTATCATTGGTGAAGAGTTAACATGTGTATTTGCAAGTTAACATTACATTTCATCAAACTCTTGAAACCAAGTCAGTTCTGACCTGAAACAACATGAAATGTTGTAAAATTGCATTTGTAAGCATATGTAATGCAGTTGAGCACATCTAACTTTACAGAATGAAGATATTGCAAAACCATCCAAATCAAGCTTCTTTCTGCTTGATATGCTTCCACACTGTACTTAAGGGCATTCTCTGTATAAGGTGAAGAGTTTACATGTGTATCTGCAAGTTAACATTACATTTCATCAAACTCTTGAAACCAAGTCAGTTCTGACCTGAAACAACATGAAATGTTGTAAAATTGCATTTGTAAGCATATGTAATGCAGTTGAGCACATCTAACTTTACAGAATGAAGATATTGCAAAACCATCCAAATCAAGCTTCTTTCTGCTTGATATGCTTCCACACTGTACTTAAGGGCATTCTCTGTATAAGGTGAAGAGTTTACATGTGTATCTGCAAGTTTACATTACATTTCATCAAACTCTTGAAACCAAGTCAGTTCTGACCTGAAACAACATGAAATGTTGTAAAATTGCATTTGTAAGCATATGTAATGCAGTTGAGCACATCTAACTTTACAGAATGAAGATATTGCAAAACCATCCAAATTAAGCTTCTTTCTGCTTGATATGCTTCCACACTGTACTTAAGGGCATTCTCTGTATAAGGTGAAGAGTTTACATGTGTATTTGCAAGTTTACATTACATTTCATCAAACTCTTGAAACCAAGTCAGTTCTGACCTGAAACAACATGAAATGTTGTAAAATTGCATTTGTAAGCATATGTAATGCAGTTGAGCACATCTAACTTTACAGAATGAAGATATTGCAAAACCATCCAAATCAAGCTTCTTTCTGCTTGATATGCTTCCACACTGTACTTAAGGGCATTCTCTGTATAAGGTGAAGAGTTTACATGTGTATCTGCAAGTTTACATTACATTTCATCAAACTCTTGAAACCAAGTCAGTTCTGACCTGAAACAACATGAAATGTTGTAAAATTGCATTTGTAAGCATATGTAATGCAGTTGAGCACATCTAACTTTACAGAATGAAGATATTGCAAAACCATCCAAATTAAGCTTCTTTCTGCTTGATATGCTTCCACACTGTACTTAAGGGCATTCTCTGTATAAGGTGAAGAGTTTACATGTGTATTTGCAAGTTTACATTACATTTCATCAAACTCTTGAAACCAAGTCAGTTCTGACCTGAAACAACATGAAATGTTGTAAAATTGCATTTGTAAGCATATGTAATGCAGTTGAGCACATCTAACTTTACAGAATGAAGATATTGCAAAACCATCCAAATCAAGCTTCTCTCAGCTTGTTATGCTTCCACACTGTACTTAAGGGTATTCTCTATCATTGGTGAAGAGTTAACATGTGTATTTGCAAGTTTACATTACATTTCATCAAACTCTTGAAACCAAGTCAGTTCTGACCTGAAACAACATGAAATGTTGTAAAATTGCATTTGTAAGCATATGTAATGCAGTTGAGCACATCTAACTTTACAGAATGAAGATATTGCAAAACCATCCAAATCAAGCTTCTCTCAGCTTGATATGCTTCCACACTGTACTTATGGGTATTCTCTATCATTGGTGAAGAGTTAACATGTGTATTTGCAAGTTAACATTACATTTCATCAAACTCTTGAAACCAAGTCAGTTCTGACCTGAAACAACATGAAATGTTGTAAAATTGCATTTGTAAGCATATGTAATGCAGTTGAGCACATCTAACTTTACAGAATGAAGATATTGCAAAACCATCCAAATCAAGCTTCTTTCTGCTTGATATGCTTCCACACTGTACTTAAGGGCATTCTCTGTATAAGGTGAAGAGTTTACATGTGTATTTGCAAGTTTACATTACATTTCATCAAACTCTTGAAACCAAGTCAGTTCTGACCTGAAACAACATGAAATGTTGTAAAATTGCATTTGTAAGCATATGTAATGCAGTTGAGCACATCTAACTTTACAGAATGAAGATATTGCAAAACCATCCAAATCAAGCTTCTTTCTGCTTGATATGCTTCCACACTGTACTTAAGGGTATTCTCTATCATAGGTGAAGAGTTTACATGTGTATTTGCAAGTTTACATTACATTTCATCAAACTCTTGAAACCAAGTCAGTTCTGACCTGAAACAACATGAAATGTTGTAAAATTGCATTTGTAAGCATATGTAATGCAGTTGAGCACATCTAACTTTACAGAATGAAGATATTGCAAAACCATCCAAATCAAGCTTCTTTCTGCTTGATATGCTTCCACACTGTACTTAAGGGCATTCTCTGTATAAGGTGAAGAGTTTACATGTGTATTTGCAAGTTTATATTACATTTCATCAAACTCTTGAAACCAAGTCAGTTCTGACCTGAAACAACATGAAATGTTGTAAAATTGCATTTGTAAGCATATGTAATGCAGTTGAGCACATTTAACTTTACAGAATGAAGATATTGCAAAACCATCCAAATCAAGCTTCTTTCTGCTTGATATGCTTCCACACTGTACTTAAGGGTATTCTCTATCATAGGTGAAGAGTTTACATGTGTATTTGCAAGTTTACATTACATTTCATCAAACTCTTGAAACCAAGTCAGTTCTGACCTGAAACAACATGAAATGTTGTAAAATTGCATTTGTAAGCATATGTAATGCAGTTGAGCACATCTAACTTTACAGATTGAAGATATTGCAAAACCATCCAAATCAAGCTTCTCTCAGCTTGATATGCTTCCACACTGTACTTATGGGTATTCTCTATCATTGCTGAAGAGTTAACATGTGTATTTGCAAGTTCACATTACATTTCATTAAACTCTTGAAACCAAGTCAGTTCTGACCTGAAACAACATGAAATGTTGTAAAATTGCATTTGTAAGCATATGTAATGCAGTTGAGCACATCTAACTTTACAGAATGAAGATATTGCAAAACCATCCAAATCAAGTTTCTTTCTGCTTGATATGCTTCCACACTGTACTTAAGGGCATTCTCTGTATAAGGTGAAGAGTTTACATGTGTATTTGCAAGTTTACATTACATTTCATCAAACTCTTGAAACCAAGTCAGTTCTGACCTGAAACAACATGAAATGTTGTAAAATTGCATTTGTAAGCATATGTAATGCAGTTGAGCACATCTAACTTTACAGAATGAAGATATTGCAAAACCATCCAAATCAAGCTTCTTTCTGCTTGATATGCTTCCACACTGTACTTAAGGGCATTCTCTGTATAAGGTGAAGAGTTTACATGTGTATTTGCAAGTTTACATTACATTTCATCAAACTCTTGAAACCAAGTCAGTTCTGACCTGAAACAACATGAAATGTTGTAAAATTGCATTTGTAAGCATATGTAATGCAGTTGAGCACATCTAACTTTACAGAATGAAGATATTGCAAAACCATCCAAATCAAGCTTCTCTCAGCTTGATATGCTTCCACACTGTACTTAAGGGTATTCTCTATCATTGGTGAAGAGTTAACATGTGTATTTGCAAGTTTACATTACATTTCATCAAACTCTTGAAACCAAGTCAGTTCTGACCTGAAACAACATGAAATGTTGTAAAATTGCATTTGTAAGCATATGTAATGCAGTTGAGCACATCTAACTTTACAGAATGAAGATATTGCAAAACCATCCAAATCAAGCTTCTTTCTGCTTGATATGCTTCCACACTGTACTTAAGGGTATTCTCTATCATAGGTGAAGAGTTTACATGTGTATTTGCAAGTTTACATTACATTTCATCAAACTCTTGAAACCAAGTCAGTTCTGACCTGAAACAACATGAAATGTTGTAAAATTGCATTTGTAAGCATATGTAATGCAGTTGAGCACATCTAACTTTACAGATTGAAGATATTGCAAAACCATCCAAATCAAGCTTCTCTCAGCTTGATATGCTTCCACACTGTACTTATGGGTATTCTCTATCATTGCTGAAGAGTTAACATGTGTATTTGCAAGTTCACATTACATTTCATTAAACTCTTGAAACCAAGTCAGTTCTGACCTGAAACAACATGAAATGTTGTAAAATTGCATTTGTAAGCATATGTAATGCAGTTGAGCACATCTAACTTTACAGAATGAAGATATTGCAAAACCATCCAAATCAAGCTTCTTTCTGCTTGATATGCTTCCACACTGTACTTAAGGGCATTCTCTGTATAAGGTGAAGAGTTTACATGTGTATTTGCAAGTTTACATTACATTTCATCAAACTCTTGAAACCAAGTCAGTTCTGACCTGAAACAACATGAAATGTTGTAAAATTGCATTTGTAAGCATATGTAATGCAGTTGAGCACATCTAACTTTACAGAATGAAGATATTGCAAAACCATCCAAATCAAGCTTCTTTCTGCTTGATATGCTTCCACACTGTACTTAAGGGCATTCTCTGTATAAGGTGAAGAGTTTACATGTGTATTTGCAAGTTTACATTACATTTCATCAAACTCTTGAAACCAAGTCAGTTCTGACCTGAAACAACATGAAATGTTGTAAAATTGCATTTGTAAGCATATGTAATGCAGTTGAGCACATCTAACTTTACAGAATGAAGATATTGCAAAACCATCCAAATCAAGCTTCTTTCTGCTTGATATGCTTCCACACTGTACTTAAGGGTATTCTCTATCATAGGTGAAGAGTTTACATGTGTATTTGCAAGTTTACATTACATTTCATCAAACTCTTGAAACCAAGTCAGTTCTGACCTGAAACAACATGAAATGTTGTAAAATTGCATTTGTAAGCATATGTAATGCAGTTGAGCACATCTAACTTTACAGAATGAAGATATTGCAAAACCATCCAAATCAAGCTTCTTTCTGCTTGATATGCTTCCACACTGTACTTAAGGGCATTCTCTGTATAAGGTGAAGAGTTTACATGTGTATTTGCAAGTTTATATTACATTTCATCAAACTCTTGAAACCAAGTCAGTTCTGACCTGAAACAACATGAAATGTTGTAAAATTGCATTTGTAAGCATATGTAATGCAGTTGAGCACATTTAACTTTACAGAATGAAGATATTGCAAAACCATCCAAATCAAGCTTCTTTCTGCTTGATATGCTTCCACACTGTACTTAAGGGTATTCTCTATCATAGGTGAAGAGTTTACATGTGTATTTGCAAGTTTACATTACATTTCATCAAACTCTTGAAACCAAGTCAGTTCTGACCTGAAACAACATGAAATGTTGTAAAATTGCATTTGTAAGCATATGTAATGCAGTTGAGCACATCTAACTTTACAGATTGAAGATGTTGCAAAACCATCCAAATCAAGCTTCTCTCAGCTTGATATGCTTCCACACTGTACTTATGGGTATTCTCTATCATTGCTGAAGAGTTAACATGTGTATTTGCAAGTTCACATTACATTTCATTAAACTCTTGAAACCAAGTCAGTTCTGACCTGAAACAACATGAAATGTTGTAAAATTGCATTTGTAAGCATATGTAATGCAGTTGAGCACATCTAACTTTACAGAATGAAGATATTGCAAAACCATCCAAATCAAGTTTCTTTCTGCTTGATATGCTTCCACACTGTACTTAAGGGCATTCTCTGTATAAGGTGAAGAGTTTACATGTGTATTTGCAAGTTTACATTACATTTCATCAAACTCTTGAAACCAAGTCAGTTCTGACCTGAAACAACATGAAATGTTGTAAAATTGCATTTGTAAGCATATGTAATGCAGTTGAGCACATCTAACTTTACAGAATGAAGATATTGCAAAACCATCCAAATCAAGCTTCTTTCTGCTTGATATGCTTCCACACTGTACTTAAGGGCATTCTCTGTATAAGGTGAAGAGTTTACATGTGTATTTGCAAGTTTACATTACATTTCATCAAACTCTTGAAACCAAGTCAGTTCTGACCTGAAACAACATGAAATGTTGTAAAATTGCATTTGTAAGCATATGTAATGCAGTTGAGCACATCTAACTTTACAGAATGAAGATATTGCAAAACCATCCAAATCAAGCTTCTCTCAGCTTGATATGCTTCCACACTGTACTTAAGGGTATTCTCTATCATTGGTGAAGAGTTAACATGTGTATTTGCAAGTTTACATTACATTTCATCAAACTCTTGAAACCAAGTCAGTTCTGACCTGAAACAACATGAAATGTTGTAAAATTGCATTTGTAAGCATATGTAATGCAGTTGAGCACATCTAACTTTACAGAATGAAGATATTGCAAAACCATCCAAATCAAGCTTCTTTCTGCTTGATATGCTTCCACACTGTACTTAAGGGTATTCTCTATCATAGGTGAAGAGTTTACATGTGTATTTGCAAGTTTACATTACATTTCATCAAACTCTTGAAACCAAGTCAGTTCTGACCTGAAACAACATGAAATGTTGTAAAATTGCATTTGTAAGCATATGTAATGCAGTTGAGCACATCTAACTTTACAGATTGAAGATATTGCAAAACCATCCAAATCAAGCTTCTCTCAGCTTGATATGCTTCCACACTGTACTTATGGGTATTCTCTATCATTGCTGAAGAGTTAACATGTGTATTTGCAAGTTCACATTACATTTCATTAAACTCTTGAAACCAAGTCAGTTCTGACCTGAAACAACATGAAATGTTGTAAAATTGCATTTGTAAGCATATGTAATGCAGTTGAGCACATCTAACTTTACAGAATGAAGATATTGCAAAACCATCCAAATCAAGCTTCTTTCTGCTTGATATGCTTCCACACTGTACTTAAGGGCATTCTCTGTATAAGGTGAAGAGTTTACATGTGTATTTGCAAGTTTACATTACATTTCATCAAACTCTTGAAACCAAGTCAGTTCTGACCTGAAACAACATGAAATGTTGTAAAATTGCATTTGTAAGCATATGTAATGCAGTTGAGCACATCTAACTTTACAGAATGAAGATATTGCAAAACCATCCAAATCAAGCTTCTTTCTGCTTGATATGCTTCCACACTGTACTTAAGGGCATTCTCTGTATAAGGTGAAGAGTTTACATGTGTATTTGCAAGTTTACATTACATTTCATCAAACTCTTGAAACCAAGTCAGTTCTGACCTGAAACAACATGAAATGTTGTAAAATTGCATTTGTAAGCATATGTAATGCAGTTGAGCACATCTAACTTTACAGAATGAAGATATTGCAAAACCATCCAAATCAAGCTTCTCTCAGCTTGATATGCTTCCACACTGTACTTAAGGTTATTCTCTATCATTGGTGAAGAGTTAACATGTGTATTTGCAAGTTAACATTACATTTCATCAAACTCTTGAAACCAAGTCAGTTCTGACCTGAAACAACATGAAATGTTGTAAAATTGCATTTGTAAGCATATGTAATGCAGTTGAGCACATCTAACTTTACAGAATGAAGATATTGCAAAACCATCCAAATCAAACTTCTTTCTGCTTGATATGCTTCCACACTGTACTTAAGGGCATTCTCTGTATAAGGTGAAGAGTTTACATGTGTATTTGCAAGTTTACATTACATTTCATCAAACTCTTGAAACCAAGTCAGTTCTGACCTGAAACAACATGAAATGTTGTAAAATTGCATTTGTAAGCATATGTAATGCAGTTGAGCACATCTAACTTTACAGAATGAAGATATTGCAAAACCATCCAAATCAAGCTTCTTTCTGCTTGATATGCTTCCACACTGTACTTAAGGGTATTCTCTATCATAGGTGAAGAGTTTACATGTGTATTTGCAAGTTTACATTACATTTCATCAAACTCTTGAAACCAAGTCAGTTCTGACCTGAAACAACATGAAATGTTGTAAAATTGCATTTGTAAGCATATGTAATGCAGTTGAGCACATCTAACTTTACATAATGAAGATATTGCAAAACCATCCAAATCAAGCTTCTCTCAGCTTGATATGCTTCCACACTGTACTTAAGGGTATTCTCTATCATTGGTGAAGAGTTTACATGTGTATTTGCAAGTTTACATTACATTTCATCAAACTCTTGAAACCAAGTCAGTTCTGACCTGAAACAACATGAAATGTTGTAAAATTGCATTTGTAAGCATATGTAATGCAGTTGAGCACATCTAACTTTACAGAATGAAGATATTGCAAAACCATCCAAATCAAGCTTCTCTCAGCTTGATATGCTTCCACACTGTACTTAAGGGTATTCTCTATCATTGGTGAAGAGTTAACATGTGTATTTGCAAGTTTACATTACATTTCATCAAACTCTTGAAACCAAGTCAGTTCTGACCTGAAACAACATGAAATGTTGTAAAATTGCATTTGTAAGCATATGTAATGCAGTTGAGCACATCTAACTTTACAGAATGAAGATATTGCAAAACCATCCAAATCAAGCTTCTTTCTGCTTGATATGCTTCCACACTGTACTTAAGGGCATTCTCTGTATAAGGTGAAGAGTTTACATGTGTATTTGCAAGTTTACATTACATTTCATCAAACTCTTGAAACCAAGTCAGTTCTGACCTGAAACAACATGAAATGTTGTAAAATTGCATTTGTAAGCATATGTAATGCAGTTGAGCACATCTAACTTTACAGAATGAAGATATTGCAAAACCATCCAAATCAAGCTTCTTTCTGCTTGATATGCTTCCACACTGTACTTAAGGGTATTCTCTATCATAGGTGAAGAGTTTACATGTGTATTTGCAAGTTTACATTACATTTCATCAAACTCTTGAAACCAAGTCAGTTCTGACCTGAAACAACATGAAATGTTGTAAAATTGCATTTGTAAGCATATGTAATGCAGTTGAGCACATCTAACTTTACATAATGAAGATATTGCAAAACCATCCAAATCAAGCTTCTCTCAGCTTGATATGCTTCCACACTGTACTTAAGGGTATTCTCTATCATTGGTGAAGAGTTTACATGTGTATTTGCAAGTTTACATTACATTTCATCAAACTCTTGAAACCAAGTCAGTTCTGACCTGAAACAACATGAAATGTTGTAAAATTGCATTTGTAAGCATATGTAATGCAGTTGAGCACATCTAACTTTACAGAATGAAGATATTGCAAAACCATCCAAATCAAGCTTCTTTCTGCTTGATATGCTTCCACACTGTACTTAAGGGCATTCTCTGTATAAGGTGAAGAGTTTACATGTGTATTTGCAAGTTTATATTACATTTCATCAAACTCTTGAAACCAAGTCAGTTCTGACCTGAAACAACATGAAATGTTGTAAAATTGCATTTGTAAGCATATGTAATGCAGTTGAGCACATTTAACTTTACAGAATGAAGATATTGCAAAACCATCCAAATCAAGCTTCTTTCTGCTTGATATGCTTCCACACTGTACTTAAGGGTATTCTCTATCATAGGTGAAGAGTTTACATGTGTATTTGCAAGTTTACATTACATTTCATCAAACTCTTGAAACCAAGTCAGTTCTGACCTGAAACAACATGAAATGTTGTAAAATTGCATTTGTAAGCATATGTAATGCAGTTGAGCACATCTAACTTTACAGATTGAAGATATTGCAAAACCATCCAAATCAAGCTTCTCTCAGCTTGATATGCTTCCACACTGTACTTATGGGTATTCTCTATCATTGCTGAAGAGTTAACATGTGTATTTGCAAGTTCACATTACATTTCATTAAACTCTTGAAACCAAGTCAGTTCTGACCTGAAACAACATGAAATGTTGTAAAATTGCATTTGTAAGCATATGTAATGCAGTTGAGCACATCTAACTTTACAGAATGAAGATATTGCAAAACCATCCAAATCAAGCTTCTTTCTGCTTGATATGCTTCCACACTGTACTTAAGGGCATTCTCTGTATAAGGTGAAGAGTTTACATGTGTATTTGCAAGTTTACATTACATTTCATCAAACTCTTGAAACCAAGTCAGTTCTGACCTGAAACAACATGAAATGTTGTAAAATTGCATTTGTAAGCATATGTAATGCAGTTGAGCACATCTAACTTTACAGAATGAAGATATTGCAAAACCATCCAAATCAAGCTTCTTTCTGCTTGATATGCTTCCACACTGTACTTAAGGGCATTCTCTGTATAAGGTGAAGAGTTTACATGTGTATTTGCAAGTTTACATTACATTTCATCAAACTCTTGAAACCAAGTCAGTTCTGACCTGAAACAACATGAAATGTTGTAAAATTGCATTTGTAAGCATATGTAATGCAGTTGAGCACATCTAACTTTACAGAATGAAGATATTGCAAAACCATCCAAATCAAGCTTCTCTCAGCTTGATATGCTTCCACACTGTACTTAAGGGTATTCTCTATCATTGGTGAAGAGTTAACATGTGTATTTGCAAGTTTACATTACATTTCATCAAACTCTTGAAACCAAGTCAGTTCTGACCTGAAACAACATGAAATGTTGTAAAATTGCATTTGTAAGCATATGTAATGCAGTTGAGCACATCTAACTTTACAGAATGAAGATATTGCAAAACCATCCAAATCAAGCTTCTTTCTGCTTGATATGCTTCCACACTGTACTTAAGGGCATTCTCTGTATAAGGTGAAGAGTTTACATGTGTATTTGCAAGTTTACATTACATTTCATCAAACTCTTGAAACCAAGTCAGTTCTGACCTGAAACAACATGAAATGTTGTAAAATTGCATTTGTAAGCATATGTAATGCAGTTGAGCACATCTAACTTTACAGAATGAAGATATTGCAAAACCATCCAAATCAAGCTTCTCTCAGCTTGATATGCTTCCACACTGTACTTAAGGGTATTCTCTATCATTGGTGAAGAGTTAACATGTGTATTTGCAAGTTTACATTACATTTCATCAAACTCTTGAAACCAAGTCAGTTCTGACCTGAAACAACATGAAATGTTGTAAAATTGCATTTGTAAGCATATGTAATGCAGTTGAGCACATCTAACTTTACAGAATGAAGATATTGCAAAACCATCCAAATCAAGCTTCTTTCTGCTTGATATGCTTCCACACTGTACTTAAGGGCATTCTCTGTATAAGGTGAAGAGTTTACATGTGTATTTGCAAGTTTACATTACATTTCATCAAACTCTTGAAACCAAGTCAGTTCTGACCTGAAACAACATGAAATGTTGTAAAATTGCATTTGTAAGCATGTGTAATGCAGTTGAGCACATCTAACTTCACAGAATGAAGATATTCCAAAACCATCCAAAACAAGCTTCTTTCTGCTTGATATGCTTCCACACTGTACTTAAGGGTATTCTCTATCATAGGTGAAGAGTTTACATGTGTATTTGCAAGTTTACATTACATTTCATCAAACTCTTGAAACCAAGTCAGTTCTGACCTGAAACAACATGAAATGTTGTAAAATTGCATTTGTAAGCATATGTAATGCAGTTGAGCACATCTAACTTTACAGAATGAAGATATTGCAAAACCATCCAAATCAAGCTTCTCTCAGCTTGATATGCTTCCACACTGTACTTAAGGGTATTCTCTATCATTGGTGAAGAGTTTACATGTGTATTTGCAAGTTTACATTACATTTCATCAAACTCTTGAAACCAAGTCAGTTCTGACCTGAAACAACATGAAATGTTGTAAAATTGCATTTGTAAGCATATGTAATGCAGTTGAGCACATCTAACTTTACAGAATGAAGATATTCCAAAACCATCCAAATCAAGCTTCTTTCTGCTTGATATGCTTCCACACTGTACTTAAGGGTATTCTCTATCTTAGGTGAAGAGTTTACATGTGTATTTGCAAGTTTACATTACATTTCATCAAACTCTTGAAACCAAGTCAGTTCTGACCTGAAACAACATGAAATGTTGTAAAATTGCATTTGTAAGCATATGTAATGCAGTTGAGCACATCTAACTTTACAGAATGAAGATATTGCAAAACCATCCAAATCAAGCTTCTCTCAGCTTGATATGCTTCCACACTGTACTTAAGGGCATTCTCTGTATAAGGTGAAGAGTTTACATGTCTATTTGCAAGTTTACATTACATTTCATCAAACTCTTGAAACCAAGTCAGTTCTGACCTGAAACAACATGAAATGTTGTAAAATTGCATTTGTAAGCATATGTAATGCAGTTGAGCACATCTAACTTTACAGAATGAAGATATTGCAAAACCATCCAAATCAAGCTTCTTTCTGCTTGATATGCTTCCACACTGTACTTAAGGGCATTCTCTGTATAAGGTGAAGAGTTTACATGTGTATTTGCAAGTTTACATTACATTTCATCAAACTCTTGAAACCAAGTCAGTTCTGACCTGAAACAACATGAAATGTTGTAAAATTGCATTTGTAAGCATATGAAATGCAGTTGAGCACATCTAACTTTACAGAATGAAGATATTGCAAAACCATCCAAATCAAGCTTCTCTCAGCTTGATATGCTTCCACACTGTACTTAAGGGTATTCTCTATCATTGGTGAAGAGTTTACATGTGTATTTGCAAGTTTACATTACATTTCATCAAACTCTTGAAACCAAGTCAGTTCTGACCTGAAACAACATGAAATGTTGTAAAATTGCATTTGTAAGCATATGTAATGCAGTTGAGCACATCTAACTTTACAGAATGAAGATATTGCAAAACCATCCAAATCAAGCTTCTTTCTGCTTGATATGCTTCCACACTGTACTTAAGGGCATTCTCTGTATAAGGTGAAGAGTTTACATGTGTATTTGCAAGTTTACATTACATTTCATCAAACTCTTGAAACCAAGTCAGTTCTGACCTGAAACAACATGAAATGTTGTAAAATTGCATTTGTAAGCATGTGTAATGCAGTTGAGCACATCTAACTTCACAGAATGAAGATATTCCAAAACCATCCAAATCAAGC